>NW_024355205.1:14677155-14742155 GCF_902729225.1 Pteropus medius
AGAGAGAAGGTAAAAATTTCAGGCAGATGTAATAACACCTGCAAACCAAGGAACTGAAAGCAAGCCTGTGTGGTTTAGGCTTTAGTAAAGAGTGGTCCAGGATGAGGCTGCAGAAGTAGACATGAGAAAATCAGGGAACAACTTGTGGCCACATTAGGAATTCTGAAATTTTATCCTGGGGGCAATGGAAGCCACTGAAGGGTTTCGTGCAGGCAATTGACAGGTCCCAATTTACAGTTTAAGATCATTGTGGATACTCTGTGAGGAATTATAGGGGGCAAGACTGTGGACAGATAAGTTAGAAAGCTACTCCAATGGTTCAGGCAAGAAATGATAATAACTTGCTGAGAGTGAAGGCAGTGAAAATGAGATTAGAGGAAAAATTAAAATGTATTTTAGGAGGCGACAGAGCATGCTGAAAGAAAAGATGTGGCAGTAAGGAACTTGCCAAATTGCTCTTCTAAGTAACTAGAAAGATGTAATGGAGAGACAATGAAAGAGGAGCAGAACGAAGATGGAGGAGGGAAGATAAAAGAATTCAGGACAATCTCGCCTGTTTGACATTTAAGTGCAGGTGACAGGGAGTTAGCTATATGAGTCTGAAGTCCAGAAAGGAAGTATGGGTTGGAATTAGGAATTGTTGCATGCAGATGATACCTAAAGTGCTAGGGACGCATGAGATCGCTTAGGATGAAAATATAGAGAAGGAAAAAAAAAAAGTGAGCACAGGATCATTCCATGAAGCACACTTAGGAGCTGGCCGAGAAGGTAACTGAGAAGGAGCTTATTAATGGATTAAGAATGAATAACAGCAATGTGCGGCATGGAGGACAATTACCTGGTTAATGAATCTGGCTTCTAAATATAGTGCAAGTGTGAAAGACAGTCTTTGTATAATGGTCACATATAGGTAATGCTGACAATGTATTTTCTAAATATTGATTATATAAAATCTAGACTTTTATTCAATAGGCAAACAATATCCAAAATGAAACTGATCCTTCCTCAACCCTGTTCACTATTCTATGCTTCCTCTACCTTGTTAATAATACTATCTAGATGGCTTTATTTCTCCTATAGTCACTTTTATAACATATACATTAGTAAATTCACATTTTCCCTTTGTTCTCTATTATTTTAGTTATTACTGGACTTCTAGTTCTTGCTACCTAAAACACAGTTCAGATCACATTACTCTCTGTGGATACAGGCAATAGTTCCGGAAGGCCTATAAGCTTTAATGAGCACCTACCGTGTCCTAAGCACTCTTAAAGGGTGGAGGATATGTTATTGAACAAACAGGCAAAATTTCTGCTCTTATGGAGCTCACTTTCTAGTAGGAAAGTCTGATGCTAAACCATTAATTAGGTACAAAGTATTATGGTATAAAGTGATGAGTGCTATGCAGAAAAATAAAGGAAATAAATTATGAAAGGCAGGCAGGCAGGCAGGAAGACAAAACATTATGTCCTTGCACCTTCAACTGTGCCTCCATCAAGTTTCATGTATACCTATATTTGTCACTTCATTTCTTCTGCCTTGTATTATAGTACTTTCTTCTACCTCTAAGCTCCAGCAGGCAGGGATTATTACTCTGTGTCCCTCTAGCTCCTCTCATCTTGCATATATTCAATTAAAAAGTACCATTTTTTAAAGTCATTTATTGGTACTCCTAAAATGCCAAGAAATCTTAATTCACTCTAAATGATTATTGGCAATAATTAAAATGTAAACAAAATCTATAATTTCCTCACTTTTCCCCCCTGCTATTTTCCTCAGCTTATTCCTTAGCTATGACACATGGTCTTAGCAATGTTTATAAATTAGTTAATGTTTATCAAAATAGCAAATCACACTGTGTCTGCATTGTCACTTTGCTTCTTGGGCTAGATGGGTTGTCATCTTTATCAGGAGGCACGTTCTGTCAGTATTGACTAAATTTAGCAAGGTAATAAATAGTGCTGGTGTTTAGTCCTTGGTTTCTAAGTATAACTGTTATATTTTCAATGTCTTTGATGACTAAAAGTCCCTAAAAGTGACAGTTAAATAAATAAATCATATAGTTGAGAAAATAAATTTTAATACTGGCACAATTAACCAGCCTCTCAAAGCATCTAATGTCAATCTGAGCATGGGGAAAGAGGGTCTGATGAAAATGCCTATTTTGAAAAAGCTCCCTGGATGTTGCGTCTCCTTCCCTAACCAGCCCCAACCTCTGACACAATCTCATTTCACAGATAAGAAAGCTTCAACACAGAGTGATTATTTAATGTATAAAACTTACATGGTCAATGAAAGGCAAAGCCAGGATTAGAATTCAGGACAGGCATCTCTTGTCCTGCTAGGGTTCTTTTTACCATTTCTTGCATTTCTGAAACTGGGCCGCCACAAAAATCTATGCCACAAAGCAAGTGAGACTGAAAGATGTTTTGGTAAGCAGAGTTAAAGAGGATTACTTCAGGATTTTCTAAAATTGAAAATATGCTAATGTATGGTGAGATTCTCTAAAAGTAGTACGCAGAATTTTCGAATGTATTTAGTGAAGTTTTTTTTTTTTTTAAACAGAACTCTTATTAACAAAGCAACACAGAATGTAGTTTGGGAACTTTATTTTCAACTTATTTTGACTTCATTAAAACACAGTAACAAGAAGCACGGGATGCAAAATTTATATATCATAAAGAATCTCTGAACTGATTTTACTTATTTACCAAATAATGTAAGTTGTGAGGCAATTATTAATTTCTAGTTAGTGGTAGGTTGAGTCCTATGGGTTCATTACCTAAATGTGGTATTTTGATCACTTAAGAGTATCGGTTACTGAATATGCATTTCTACACATACAAAAATAAACTATATGTGTAAATTAATTATAAAGTAAGGCATATTAATTGCATATTTTTAATAGATCTTAGTAAGTCTTTAAAGACATCCACACTCCTAGAATGAATTATGTTTTATTCCCATTTCGTGATGAAGGCATTTGAAATCTGTATTTCTGGCAAATATGTTTAAATTTTAATTCTTCCTTTGATAACAGGAATATTTGATTTCAATTGCTTTAAAACAAACTCTAAAAATCAATAACAAAAAGGACAAAGTAGTTCTGAGATTGTATTAAAAATAGGTACTAAAATGCTACTGGTTATACAGGATCTGTTGTGAAACAGGTCAGCTCAAGGTCCCAGGTAAACATCTTGTTTATGTCCTAAAGCCTTGTTTTCTGCATGCCTTCTACTCTCAGTAGGGTCCTCCGACTCTGGTCTAAACATCGGGCCACTGCACCCTATCGATCTTCTTTAAATCTCCAGAATAATAAATTTCAAGGCAACACAGCAGAAGCCAACTAAAGCTCTTTAATTACATCACTGCTGAAAGGAAATCATTGATCAATGGCATTATGGGAAAATAAACTGCCCCCCAAACCAGATCAAAGTCAATAAAATAGCTGACTAGCTGCCCCATTTGGGACTTCTGCTAGATTAGTGCTCATGAACAAGCAAAAGAGACGATTCTAACGCATGCTGCTTACTCTCTTTTTGAAGCTCTCCCTGGCAGGTGTCATGCTCTGAGCATGGTTTTTGATTACTCTAATTAAATATAATATTATCAACTGATCTTCATATTGATCCTTAAAATCCCCCCTTCTAAATGAAAAATTAAAAGCCTAGTGAAAGGGCCTCATAGGGTATCAGGTTATTTTAATGACTTTACTCCTTTATCAATTTTCTTCATGTTGTATTATTCTAATATTTATCAATATCAAGGTACCAATTAGGTTAAGAATTTTAAATATGCAAAATTAATAATTTTATAACTTGCTCTTCCTGAAATTAAATTCTTTTCAGTTTACATGAAGTTACATTCCTTGACTAAAGTCTAAATTAATCTTTTCTTCCTATTAATTCTTGCTGTGTGGCCACTATTCTTTACTGATTATTTAAATACATTGTCCAAAACATATAATGTAATATGGCAAAGAATTTTCTCTCAGGTAATTAGTTCAGAAAACTATGAAAACATTTTAAGAAAATAATTTTATAATAGCTTATAAACATCTGTTTATAGTTTTCAAAAAGCAAGATTATTTAAATATTTAAAATCCTATTAATTCTACATGCACATTTCAAAATGTTTTCTTCTGCTTGATTAGGGATAACAATGTACAAACAAATTTTAAAGCCTCAAATCTCTTATTGAAAAAAGAGTATAAAATTATACCATGTAAATATTTATAAATTTACTTTATAATATAAAGTAAATTTGAGAATTTTGAAAATAATGTAAACTTCAGAATATACAAGGGATACCTAAATATCAGATACAATAACTTATTTATGGGTATTATTTTAGCCACTCAACCCTGGAAAAGCTAATAGCCATGCCTTCTCCCCATTCTACATTTCTTCTTATTCATTCTCTATTCCCTCAGGTGGTTCTCATTGCTAATGCCCAAATGGCATCAACCTGTTGTTTAGCACTTCTATGAAAAGGCTAGCCTGCTGGCTAATTTACCAAGGGATTAAAGCCCTGAAACCACTTCAATCTGCTACTTTGTTTCCATGTAAAAGCCTTACCCAAGACGCCAGTTCCCTCATGTTAAAATTGAAAATCTCTTTAAAAGAAAGACAAATTCAGTGTAAGAACTGTTTAAGAGAGAAACCAAAAGTAATATTCTGCACCCATGAACAGAGCTATGAAGTTGCGAACAGAGCTATGAAGTTGCAGTCAGTATGTCAAATCCTACATTATATATTAAAAACAATTTCAGGTTAAATGTTTACAATTTCATAAAATTAAGGGAATTAACACAGGCACCAATGGTAGTATGAGTGGGGTGGGGGATGAGGTTTAATGTAAAACTGTAAATATAGTTAATCATTGCAGCATAACATTTAATTTAAACTCATATTTGTGTTCATTTTGTTGAATGACAAACATTATGGTAAGTGCAGTAATTCACACTGGAAAATGGAGGTTCCAAAAAACAAATAAGTAACTCTCCGAGTTTCTGATTTAATAATAATAATAAAGGCCTAAAGATTCATTACTCTCATAAAATTTGAAGGTACACATAGTAATTAATGTTCCTACGTGAAAAAGTGTGCTAGCTCTATTTTTAAAATCAGAATAAGCTTTATGTTGCTACATTTTATGTTATGCATAAAACATTTACATTTCTTCCTGTTCTATTAAAGCTTAATTATTTGTAGTCCAGTAAAATCACAGTGATACCATCCTTTAATTACTTCTTTACTCCATGAAAACCACCACAACAGTTCCCACAAACTCTGTGTTAAAGGGCAATTAAAACATTGAAAAAAAAAAACCTTTATATTTTTAAGGGGTATTTATTACCCAATTTGAGTGATAGCAAATTGAACAAACGGAAAAAATGTAGTGAACGTACATTTGTCTTATTAAAGAAAAAAGAACTAAAATGCAAGTACATATTCATTATATCTTTACTATACTTCAAATCTGTTTTATCCAAAACTTCAGGTTATCAGAATTAAAGTAGAACTGAATATTAAAGAGGATAAGTTTCCATTTTAAAATAATCTCGATTTTCTTTAAAAGTATTTTCCCAGTTCAGTCGAAAAAAATTTGCAGTAAATTTACAGACAACCCATTATTCCACAATATTTCACTGATGTTTATTTATTATAATCCTGAGAAGGGAGAAAAAGCGCAATGACAAAGCAACTGACACAATAAGAGCCAAATCATGAAGTAGTTTATAGCTTATAGTAGTGACCTGGACTAGATTATTCAGGGGAGAAAACAAATATTGTTTCTCTCTTCATTTCTTCACTATCATGACTAGTGTCCCTTGCACCTACTGGTGGCAACAGCACAGATTTGTTGGAATGAAAAACAATGCCAGCAATGGATGTGTCAGTGCCAAAGGCTTAAGAAAAAATAAATGTGCTCTAAGTTAGGATCTGTGTGATATTCAAATTCAAAGTACTTCATATAAGGACAGGATACTCAAGGTTCCATTTCAATCACAATTTTATTATAGTGACAAATATGAAATTCTGACTACCAATAAAAATACTGAATTTGTTACACTTCTGTGCAAAATTCATGACCTTGAAAGATATCATGCAAGCTGTCACCCCCAAGGACCATAATGGATTTGTCTTTAAAGAAAAATGTTTAGAGTATGAATTACCAAATAAATTTTATGTAAGTTTTCACATTTAAATCAAGACATGTAAATTACTTTTCTTAGTTGATATCTATTGACAAAAATCACATTAAGTGGAATTTTAGAAGCCCTTTAATCAAATTTGATAATAATAAAATATATTTTAAGTATTTCTTTTCTACCAAAGCTAAGATGGATTTATTTTTTATAGTTTATGTCTGAATTGGCATGTTAAATTTTATAAGGTCCAAATTAATAATCATTAAATGAAAATCTCTTAAGTTGCTCATAAATACATTATACATTAATAATCAATACTAGTAAAAAATAATAACTTCAATTTCAGCCTTTAAGCAATTGAGAAGACAGTTTATTGATTTTCACGTATTTTAAAAAAGTCAAGCAAAAATATCAACAAGAAAAACAGGGAGGTTTTCCAAGTTTATATTTCTGTTGGGGTGTATTTCTTAAAAACAAAACTCTTGGGGCATAAAATAATTGTTAAATTTTATTTCTGATTAAAATAAAATTTGAAGTAAACAGATACAATACTGATCATGTAATGATCTTCAAAGAAATACCCACTTTTTGTTTTACTTAGAGAAAAAATCAAGACTAAACTGTACAGTATAGAATAATTTCTACCAACCTCCATAATTCGCCAGAACCAGACTGCTTCTGTGTCTCTAAAAAAGGAAGCAAGACATTGGATGCAAAGCTTCAATGAACTATTATAACACGCTTTTCCAGTCCATTAAAAGAAAGTAATTTAATCAGTTTATAGTTTCTCAGGAAAATCTCATTCAGAGAAATTTTATTGCCAGCTATCTAAATAGTAAATACCTATTATCCTCTCAAAATGAGTTTTTGCTTGCCAAGGGCAAACCTATTGCTGTTATTGTAGAGCTCTGTTAGAGAAAGAAGAAGTTAAAAAGGTTATAAAGATACCATTAACGTCATGGGATTGTCTTGTCAGGACTCAAAAATGCTTAGTAATTGAGAGTTTTATTCAAAATGTATTAGCACCCATATAAACAGCACAGTTAATAGGATGCTTTAGGCTTTATTTTGTTACAGCCCAGCAAAATCACCTACAAACAGCTGAATACTGTAAATGTATCTGCTGGAGAGCAAAACTCATTTTATCATCTGGTTCTAGCTTGAGTCTTTGAAGAAAATGTCAATAACATACACACAGCTTAAAGGCAAATCTAGATCCAACCAATGAGAGAAACAGAAAAAAGTATAAATAATAACTAATTGGTCTCGACAGCATGTGCCTTTGGTAGAAGTATGAGGGTAAGCAAAGGGCAAATGCTCTTTATTTAATTTATATATTCTAATTTAAAAAGAAATTGCCATGCATAGCTTATATTAATGTTCATTATACAAAGTTATGAATGATCACATTGAAACAATAGGCAATAAGTATAAAATAATTCAATCATTTTACTTGTTAGTCCATTGATGACTTACAGAAATAAAATGATCTCCCTTGCTAATTTTCTGATTTTGGAGATACTGGAATTACATAGATAACATTCTACTAAAATTTTTTTAAATTTAGGAAATACATAATACAACCAGAAGTTATTCATCGGTCAGTTCTAACAATCATATAAACAATAAACATTTAAAGAAAATCTTTAAAGATTACATGCCTTAAATTTTTGAGTATCAATTATACTGTACCTATACTTTCTTCTCCTCAAATCGCTGTCAGTATAAATCTGGATATACAAAATTTATAAAAGTAGCCTGATTAGGGACTGATGTCCTGCTTTCCATACATCAACCATAAGTAGAGTAGTAGAGAGAGAAAAAGCTCTTGGTAAGGTAGTTTTTGAATGGAGAAGAAATTGGATGGTCAAACTTTATGGGCATATATGTCAAGTGAATAATGGAAGCACTGAAATAATTAAACTCCAGCTACACTTAACCAAGGTAGATTCTACTAACCCAAATGAGCCTGTTGTGGAATTCCTTTCTGCCTTCAAAATCCAGCTCCAGCATCACCTCCTCCATTCACTTTTCCTAGACAACTTCCACCATTCCCTTACCTCTATACCTGTATAAGACTCTGTTACCCTTAGTATAGTGACTGTCTTCAGACAGGGAGTGTAAAATGTTCATTTCCATATACTTAGCACCTGTCATGTTATCTACATATATAGTAAGGGGTCAAAAAATGTTCATTAAATTGACAACTAAGCCATGATTTTACTTGGACTGAAATTCAAGGTGATTTGTTTCTGTGAACTGGCCAAAGATCTTATCACATAGTTTTCAATCAATCTCCATACCTCTATATATTATATACAATTATTAAACATCTTACACATCACATCTTACATATTAAGTATATTACTTTACTTGCAGGAAAATGTAAAGTGGTTCAGAAATAATGTATACACTTAGTGAAGTTTATTGAATGCCAGGAATAACAGGAAAAGCAGTTATGGAAACTGATCTTAGAGTAAGTATACAAATTATCAATCCTTTAGCTTAGAAAGTAAAAGAATACTCAGACCACTTTTTGTTCTCGTTCAATCTAATTTTCACCCAGACTTTGCTCTTTTCTAATCTAAACCATAAGTAAATAAATAAATGAATAAACAAAGAAAGAAAGAAATGGTGAAGGTAGTTACTTTGGTGCCAGTCTGGAAAAACACATTTCACTACCATTGAGACTGAGGGAATGTTTTAGGTAGAAACAGGTGGGGAGTGGGATGGGGGGGTATCATGTGGTAGACTCCTGACAGGCAGATCACACTTTGGGAAACTGACATTTTGTTTCCAGTGATAGTTGAAAGAGCTGAGGGGAAAATAACAGTTAACCTAGAGTTTATTCAAGAGTGAAGCAAAAACAAAGACATTTTAAATTAAAAAAAAAAAAAAAGAAAAGAAATAAGCAAAGGGCTCTCTATCTGACATTTTCTTTCTCTGAAAATTTAATCTGAGATTAATTATTAGACATCTTTGCTAATTACATGACTCTACAGTACACCTTTACAAAAAGAATACTAAATTCTAGTATTTGCTGGCAAATCTGATGAAATATGTCTTTGAGTCCATCAGTTAGAATAAGGATAGTAAATTAATTGTGGATATCCTTTATAAGTGTTTCCTCTGTTCCCTTATTATTCCATTTTTGAAGGAAACATTAATTTTTTTTAAACACTAATTTTTTTAAATTCCCAAAATGGTACTTGCTTAATGGAGGAAAATAATCCAATAAAGTAAATTCTGAAAGTTTCACTCTTACTCCCATTCTGCAGTAATGAACAGACTTTAGTGCCAGATGTTTACTAGAAATTTCTGCAATGATAAAAATGTACTATATTTGTGCTACCCAAATAAGATAGCTTCTAGTCACATGTAGTTATCAAGAACTTGAAATGTGAATAAGTGTGAATAAGAAACTGAATTTTTAACTTCATATACTTTAAATTTAAATGTAAATTGCCACACGTTGCTAATCCCAGCTCCAGCCCTGACCAGCTATGTGACCTCAGGCAAGCAACTTAACATGTCCATGCCTCAGTTTTCCCTTCTTTAAAATGAGGATAATAGCAGTATTTAGTAGTATTTATCTCATAAGACTGTAGTAAGGATTAAATTATACAACTCATGTAAAGATTTTAGAAGTGCCTGAAACATAGTAAATATTTAGAGTTCTCTTAAGTTTGTTAAGATATATATAAGATATATGTATAAAATTCAAATGTATGTAATGCACATATACTCATACAAACATATCTATCTACACATAAATATATGTAGCATTTTATTTTTAAAACTAGGGTCATACTATTGACACTATTCTGAAATTAATATTTTCAATGAACAATGTACCATAGACTCCTTCTATTTCAAGACATGGAAATATTTATTGAACACGTGTTGTGTGTCCATTACTATGCTATGTGCCTAGGTGCCTAAGATACAGTATTGAACAAGTTAGACATAACCCCAACCTTTACGACAATAAACAAAATTATTAGATTAAGATAAGCAATGGAGGAAGGGATAGCTACTACAGATTACAGCAGACAGGGAGGCTTCTCTGAGGAGGTGAGAACTTTCATCTTCATATAATCCATATTCATTGGCCAGTGAGAGATGGGCACTCATTCACATACCCATATCTTAACCTTCTACTCCTGTCTGTCTCACTCCTTCTAGAGAGCCTCATGAAATGCCTAATACTCCCTGCCCTTCCCTTCCCTCACCTCCAGTTCACACTTACCAAGCCATCTGATAAACATACCCAATTCTTGAGCTTCACCCAATCTCAGCATCCATTCTATCTCCAACCCTATCATGTCCCATCTCTGAACCTATATTGTTCCTAAGCTGGAACGTTCTCTAAAATTCTTCACCAATTTCTAAATACCAACTTAACCCAATTTTTCTCTTTCAGACTAATTCTTAATCACAGGGGGTGACATTTAAGATGAGATCCTCTATATATTAACCATGGGAAGAGGAGAGGGAGAGAGAAGTGTGATGGGGAGATGGGAGAGGGAAGAGTAAGTTCGAAGGCACTGAAGTGGGAAAGAACTTACTGCACTTGAGGGCTTGAGAGAAAGACTACAACTGGATCATACTAGTAATTTATTTACTGTTTCCATTATTACTGGACATTAAAAGTGTCTCCGATTTTTTATATACAATGCTGTAATAAACATCCATCTATATACATCTTTGAGACATGTATTAATATTTCTATAGAATGTTTTCTAGAATGCTGCATCTTTTAAATTTTGATAGGCATTGTCAACTCACTGGCAAAATGACTCACTGACTCATAGGTCGGATGGTTTTTCCGTCTCTGTATGTATATATGCACTCACATATGCATGCGCATGTGCACACACACATCATGTATATATATACATGAGTATAATCTGAAAGTAATAAGATGAAAGTAACTGAGAATCAAACTCACCATGTCACTGTTTCACACAGATGGTATATGTTTTATTTTGCGGCTAGAAGCCAAGATAAAAAATTCCATTACCTGTCTCTTTCTAAATTCTATTATTTACTAGATTGGGTTACTGATACTAGTTACATATTCTAAAGCAAAGTACAATTAAGTTCTAGTGTGATTTTGCCTAATGCTTCCCTAATAATTGATTCAGTTGTGGATATCTCTGGCTATTTTATGTAAACTAGTGAATAAATTCTAAGAAAATTTAGGCATATTAGAACTCTGCCTTAAAAAACAGACTTTTGGAATAGACAAAATAACATGATGAGTACGGAGTTGGTACACTCTTGTGGGTAAAAGCATGGGCATTACTGATGCTACATGATCACTTACTAAATGTTTGACCTTTCTGAACTATTGTTTTCTCACATATAAGATGGGCTTAATAACAGTACCTCTTCCGTGAGCACGCAAATTAAATGCATTAATCCAAGTAATGTACTCAGTTCAATGCCTGGTGCATTGAAAGTACTCAGTGACTCTTAGCTATTGTTGCTATTTTCTTTGAGTTTTGAACTAAGTTTGCAGCAATAATGTATATGTACACTATAGGTGAATGTGTAGATTCCTACTGTTATATTCTTATGTCCTTCAGATGTCCCAAATTCAATTTTACTATCTTAGTCATACCTCTGCACTAGAGGGTAGCCATAAGGAGTTCTTGACTTCATGTTTTACTATTACAGCATGTGTGCTGCTAATGGAATTGTCGATTCTGTTAGCTATATATTCCATGAACTGGTTTCATAGCATCATAATGTTTAGTTAGGGTTGACATCTAAGTAAAGCAGTGAACATTACTTAAGACATAGATCTGAACATATGAGGTGAATTTGTCTCAAACTGCTGCCCATTCCAGTAGCTGAGTTGATTCAACTGGGTCCATTCTTTCAGAAGAATGTCCTTTCCCTTAATATGAACAAATGTCAGATGCTTTTTTCCTTAACAGAAATTGAATCGAGAGAGAGGGAGGGAAAGAATCTACCCAGATTTAAAAATAAAACAACAAAAACAAAAACACCACTGCCCCCCCATGAAAAAGTTTACAATTGGCATTTGTATTAATTACATATAATGTACTGTTGGCATTTCTGTGTGAGACCTGGGCAAAATGTCAAATATTTTTAACTATTATCATAGCTAAAAGTTAAGTCTCTTTAAATGGACAAGGGACTCACATAATGTTAGGTATGAAGTGATTAAGCAGCAATGCTCCTAGCTCCTACTTCTATTGAAAAATTTAATAGTGTTTCATGAAAAGTGTTATGATATCCATGTTAAAACACAGTTAACTCTAATAAATAACTGCAGCATGTACAGAAGAGGGTCCAGCTTGACCGAAATTATCTTCTTAAACACAGTACAGTAGTAAGGGGCCTTCACTTGTTAATTAGTGAGAAGCAGCAAAGAGCATCAGAACCCATTGTGTATAAATTTGCAGAATATGGTATATAGGTATGCAGAGTGGGTGAGCTCAGACACTCTCCACAAAGCTTTTTATTGTCTTCATCATACAGGTAAAGAACGCTTTCACAGTATTGTTTGCTTCAGTTAACAGAATTAGTACTTTCTTACTATTGGTGTTAAGGTTTCCTAGATGGGCAAAATAGCAAAGCAGCACCTCTTTCAGAATTCTGGTTTAATAAGGTTTATTTCTCTCTGGGTGTGCTTTACATTATAAATGATCCCTACTTTACATTACATTTATAATTCAATGGATTTGCCTCTAGTGACCTGTGAAAAATACCTAAAATTAGATATTTTTAAAATGTCAAAGCTTCATTTGACTCTGATATGACCCACAAAATACCTTTTTACAAAATACCTTTTAAGTCAAAGTGCCACTCAATTATTTTTCTTACTTCTTTCTGGCTTTGGATTAGGCCTTGACTCCCCATCTGCGAGTAATCCAACTTTTAAGTTTTTGTCTGTCAACAGTAAAATCCAAGATCCCAGAGTAAGCTCCTGGAAAGGAAATACTTGTTTCCAACTGGCAAAGATAAAAAATAAAAGGGAGCCAAGCACTTTAAGAGAAAGAGTCTTAATCCTACATCTTCATATGTTTACTTTTAGTGCAAGTTGTCTGCGTATGAGAGCCTAGGATACCTTTTCTTTCTCCTGGAAATCTGTAGGTATTTTCAGCATGTGTTATTTCAACTCCTCATATGAAGAATGCTCCCCTGCTCTGAGATGAGAAAAGACCCAATGCCAGTAGGTGCTAAGAAATGTTCTCCTATTTTGTCAATCTTATAAATACCAATTATGACTCACTATAATGCCAAACTACTGAAAAGATAGGTGAAACTGAGGAAAAGGGTTAATTGCTTATAAAGTATAAAGGAAAACAAACAACAAAAAATTATGAAAGATATAGCCCCTCTCAGGAGGAGGGAAGAACAGAAAGAAAAGAAATAAATAAATGCAGCACTGATATTATCATAGGGTATATTATAAACTCATAATATTACTAATTTACCATTGTGTCTCATATAATAATGACAACCTTTATATCTAATTTTCATGTAGCTATACAGAGGAGGTATGCAACTGTAATTTGCACTTCCAATTTTGGAGAGCTATTGGAGTATATTTATTATTGTACACAAAGAAAAAGAATCGGTCACTTACATTAAATATTCTTGAATATTCAGATGCTTGAATTTACTCTTTCGGATAACATCACTGTGTAAGTACCAAAATTAAAATGCACACAAATCCATTCATCAATAAATTTCATTTGTACATAGTATATTCTAATAAATTAAAATTAGAAATAACCATGTTCTTTGATGAATTACTTTGATTGATACCACTCATGCCTGACTTTTAATCAACCTCTCTACTTCTCAATTTCCTTATATGTAATCTGGGGATAATAATCTTGTTCTATTTACTTCATAAGACTCTTGTAAGATAAGAGAAATTAAATGTATACTGGTTAGTACAATGCCTGAAATTGTGACTGCTCAATAAAATAGTTACTACAAAAAGGCATATCTACTTGTTAATGCTATCATTACACTTAGGTTATTTTCAATCTGATGTTTTGTTTTGTTTTGTTTTGTTTTTAAAGATATTTTTTATTGTTATACAAAATATTATACATAAACTGCCACAACACAGACACATGCTATCCCTCACTCCAAATCCCTTGGCTGTCCACTTCCCACATTTGGACCAGACTCTGGCCAGGTCCAAGACCATAGCTTAGACTATAGGTGTGCAAGGTAAATCTGGCCCTGGCCAGGATTCACTTTCTTGGACTAATTTTTGTAATTTTAAATTCACTTTTCTTCCATGGAAGGTATTTTGGTTTAGTATTTTCCTTTTGATCTGTGAATCATCGGGCCTTGGGCTGTGAGGTACTTAATTTGGCCTGTCCAACACTCTCCCAACTGTCACTTAATGGAAGAGGTTCAAAGAAAGAAAGAAATCTCTCTGCTTCTGGACATAGGGCTTGAAATTATCATCTCGCAATCAACTCTCTAAGTTAAGTCATAGCAAGACTGCTACTCAAATCCATTATCTGAGGAAATTCTGCCTAAGCATATTGATCAGATAAGATCAAGGTATTCTTCCAGAAGGAAACAAAAAAAGGTCTAGAATGGTGTTTCCCAGTGGGTGCAGATACTGTCTGTCCCTAGGGCACTTTGGAAATTTGTGATGATGTTTTTAGTTAGAGTGACTGGGAGAAGCAAATGGCACAGATCAAGGATTCTAGAATTCCTGCCTTGCTCTAGAAAGAATTATTCCATGTCCCACATGACTTTTGAATGCCCTATCAGATACATATGTAGATGAAAATCTTTTTTATAATTATTGAGTTTAGAATCTAAAATACACAAAGTATTTTTGCTATGGCTTAACTCATGCTTGATTTTGAATGATGCAACTACTGAGTAGATTGAAAGAATATTATACTTTTTGTTCAAAGCTTTACTGAACACCACTGTTAACCATTTCAGATTACGTACCAAGGACACTGTATACATGAAATATGAGTTGCCAGGATACGACACACTTGTATTAATCTGCATTTATAGCTATGTCATTCATTCATGTGTGTATGTATATGTATATGCATGTATATGTACAACCTTACTTCAAAATGTCAAATATAAACAAAAAATTAACAATATTTAGTTGAATATTTGAAATTGGGCTTTGTAGCTTTGTCTATAATTTAATAGTTGCCAACGTACCCATTTTGCCCAAAACATTTTTTTTCTAATGAAACAATCAGACTGTTAAATAGGTAAATATTTACAAAGAAATAGTAATGTCTTATGCTAACTGTCGCCTGAACACTCTGCTCTTTCATTTCTCCATGCTTTTCATATGGAATAATTTCTGATCTTTTTTAAATTGTTAAATACAAACTTATTTATTGTTAAGTACCTATTATATCTGACTACTTCATTGTTTCCTATTACAGTTGAACCTGAGTTGCAAACAAATCAAAATCTTTTATTACAAATTACTTTCCTTTCATGTCTCCCTTATGTTAGTAAGGAAACTGTATTGATTTTAAAAAATTGTATATGTAGGTAAGTTATATTTTCTCCATTTTTTATTTCAGGAAACAAAAAGGAGTGCTTCAGAATAATTATCATACAAAGAAAATAGTAGGACCTATGGGGTTAAGAACCATCAATCTAGAAATAAGCCTCGCCAGTTTCCTTTCCCATTCTTAAGTTAAAAGTTACTCAGCATATTAAGTCTTTGTACATTGTAGAGAGTAATTAAAAGCCTAGGTTTCTAGCTGTGTAACATTGGTAATGTTACTTCATTTCTTTGGGCCATTATTTCCTCAGCCATGAAATAGGAACAATAATATCCACTCATAGGGTTGGTGTCAAGATTAAATGAATTGCTATATGTATAATATCTGCAAGAGTGCTTGGCACATAATAATTGTTCAATAAGTATTAAGTATTATTTCTATTTGTTATTATTATATGCTAGGCCCAGAATGTTCTTTCTTTGCTTTCTTATTAAAAAAAAAACCAATAATCTAAACGAGAATACTGATCAGTGGAAAAAGATGTGGGAAATGTAGACATGGCTTCTTTTTCTAGACAGGTGAGAACTTGAGAAAAACATACAGTAGATGAAAGAATGATATACATTTTTGATCAGTAAGGAAATCTGCACTGGACAAGTGGAAAGTCTAGAAATTACAAGGGGAGGGGGACAACATCATCCTTTAATGCCAAGTTTAACTATTATCGGTAATTTCATTTATTCTTCCTCAACTTCCCCAGTTAGAACTAATCATTCTTTCTATAACCCTTTATCTTTACCCATCATACGTACAATAACTCTGGCTTATATACTAGTTGTATCTATATCCTCCAACTTGGCCATGAACTTCAAGGGAAGGATCATATTGAAGACAAATTTTGTTTTCCCACAATGCCTGGTAAATTGTCAAAATATATCTACATTTATTACTGAGTCCTAGTTAAGCTGTCATTTTTTAATTAATGAGACCTTTGAAGAGTCCTCTAACTTCTCTAAGCCTCGTTTCCTCATGTTCAAAAATGATAATATTAATATCAGTACTTCTTATTTCATGGCACTACATGAGAAACATGAAATAACATGAGACAATGTTTTGAAAATGGTAAGAGAATACTTAAATGTAGAGTGATATCACACTAATATATCAAAGATTGTTTTTCTACAAATATGTTAAAAAGTACATTATATATTTTTAAGCGATTTCATCATGTGTAGAAAGAGATTTTTAAAAATAAAAGAATTTATGTCTAATTTTAATGAAAACCAGAGGAGTTAATCCATGTAAGAAACCTTTCCATTATATTGATGTTTGGTGAAATCCATCTATTTGAATCAGTACTGGAAGCTTCCGTAGCAACCAGCTAGGTAAAGACTGCTTCCCAATCTAGTTATTTACCTCACCGACGACTTCTTCATACTTATTTGGCACTTCAAGCACATTAAACAGTTTCCTAGCCTGACAAAATAATAGATTATGCTTCTATGCATTCTTTTTATTATCATGGCTATAATTGGGGTGTGTGTGTGTGTGTGTGTGTGTGTGTGTGTATTGTCTTTGAGATGTCTTAAGAACCTCTAGTGAGGACATAGAGCCAATGTAATTTTGAGAAGGCTCATTTTACAAAACATCCTATGTGTCAAATCAGAATTTTTAAGAAACATATCTTTTTAAGATATTTATACAAAGAGAAAAATTGTTCCTTTCCCCTCCAACTAAATCCTTATCCTTGGCCACATGCTAAAAGATTTTCTTGGTATTTTGTCTGAATTTGGAATAAATGCAGTATCAATATTTTCAAGTATTTTTTCTATAATTTAAAACATGTTAATTTTTCCCCTCCTTATTTCACCATAGTTTAAGTGATGAACAAAGATATTATAGCATCCTGTCCAGAAACAAACTATGGGATTTTAAATGTAAGTACTGTAGATGACTGATGAATTTGGTGTGGATGGTTCATCCTTATAAATTCTAGTTGGCTTAAAATATATGTGTATTTTTGTAAGCTAAAGGAGCTATCTTAAGGCTGTTATCACTATTATTTGACTTGTAGGCTGTTTCTATTTTTTACCAAGCAAACAGTATTTACTTGATTATACTGGTCCTTTTAAAAGTTCCCAAATTGCTGGATCTGTATTCCAGATCAAAAACTGGAGTGCCCCAGAACCCAACGCCATAAAAAAGACCCAAATGGAGGTGGAAATCTTCTCTAACTAGAAACTTTGTAATTGAATGTGATTAAATAGCTTTAAATTGCCTATATTACTGAGAGAATAATCAGGTTTATCAGAAATAATTCTGATATTTTAATTTGAGACATATACAGAAGTACGTCTTTTATTACTCAGAGTTCATATCTGAATAATAATTCAGTTGATATTCTGTAAAAGAAAAGCTTGCTTAATTCTAAAAATCTGTTATGCATATATACAATTTAACACTAAGAGTTCACTTTAGTGTTCTCTTTAGGGCTTCAAAAGAAATATTCAATTGGAGTAAGACACAGAAAGTTCGAACAACAAAGAACCAAAATTTTCTTTTTCAAAGACCACTGCAATTCACCAATTTAGTCTCAGTATAATCTGGGATATGAAATTCCCACATTATTTCTTTTCCTGACACCATTTTTAGAGAAAGTATTGTAATTTATGATTTTATCTTATCTCAAAGCTATAAATATGACAATAAATTCTTCAGTCTACCTTGCAGCCAGGACTATTATTTCTGCATACTTTATCAATGTTGGTGCAAACTAACTATATACTGCATTTTTTAAGTGAAAAGTGACCAACAAACATAATTGCACATGTGAGTGTGGATTACATTATATTGTTATATAAACTAAAAAATAATATGTACTTCATGTGTTTTTTTCCCATAAATAAAGTGTTTCCTAGTTCACTGTTGTCTTTTTAAAATATTCATTTTATTTTCATGCACTATCATGGGTAATAAAGTCTTTTTCTATGATTTCACTACGATAAGTAATAAAAAAAATTTTAAAGACTGAAACTATGGTCTTTGGATAGCTACATTAAATAAACGATTAGACAACTTAAGAATAAGTAATTTCCAAAATAAGTGACCAGCTCAGATTTTTTATATCACAAATGTATAGATATTACAAATACTCAGACAAAAGAAAGAACAGTTTCACAGTAGAATGTGGGGAGCACTCAGTAGGGGAAATTCTCCTTTCCTTTGTAATCCTACATTCTATAGATAAAGAAAAATTCAGGGAAATTAAAGAGTAGGCTATAATAACAATGAATATGCAGAGAAATCAGGCCATTTACATTTTAGGGAAAAAAGTGTAGAAGAGTTGGAATTCAAATCCCAATTCCTATAATATTTCCAAACTCAAGGAAAGTTGGTGATGGATAACTCCACAGTTATAAAAATGTGGTTATATTCCATTTACTGAATATAATCCCTGCCCCAGTCAACAAATAAAAAGGACATACAAAGAATTCACCCCACCACTACTACCACCTGTCTACTGAACATAAACCTGTCTGTTCCATCTTACTGATTTTTTAAATCACACTCAACCCAAACTCTCACTTTTTTTCTTTAGAAGATAATAATGGCAATATGAGACCTGATAAAATACAGTAAAAAGCACACCATAACTGATAAAGAAGACCTATTTGTACCTATGTGGTGATTAAAATTCCAGTTTTCAGTAATTAAATATTTCTATAATATTTCTAAGTATTAAAACATTAGTGGTTTTTTTTGGAGTTATACTGCTTTTCCAATATTTAAAAAACTCTGAAATACAATTTGTGTTTTGTGATCTTTCCAGAAAATTATGTTTTGTGAGGAAGCCAATGAAAAAAAACAATTTGGTCACAGACAAAACTCCTCTTCTCATCTCGATTTTAAAACTCTTGTATGTATGGTATTACTATTTTAAGTCTCATTTCCCAATTATTGAGTTGTTATTGCTTCATCAAGTGGAGCAATCTGAATTTCCTCCAGAGCCAGTTTGAGTCCCATTTACTTCTAGAGGTCTCTGAAAAAAATCTTAGGACTGAAGGGAGGTTGGAATTCCTTATGCAAATGGTAAGAGGTATGTGGGAGGTGTCTTAGACAGCTTGGCCTGCCGTAACAAAATACCATCAACTGGGTGTCTTGAACAACAGACATGTATTTTCTCACAATCATAAAGACTTGAACTCCAAGATTAAGGTGCCAGCGTGATTGGTTTCTGGTGAACCAACAAGGCTCTCTTGCTGCCTTGTTGACAGCCATCCTCTGGCTTAGCCTTCATATGGGAGAAGGAGAAGAGAAAGTTCTCTGGTATCATTTCTAATCAGGACACTAATACCATCATGAGGCCCTGCCCTTATGTCCTCATCTAAACCTAATTATCTCCCAAAGATCCCATCTCCAAATATCATTACATGCGGGTGGAGAGCTTTGACATATGAATTTGGGACTCAGGGGGACACAGTTCAGTCCATAGCAAGGGGATGAAGAAAGACAATGCAGAGGGAGGCTGGAGGCCTGGTTCCAGCTCTCCCCTGGATCCTGACCACTTTTCTTCCTCTAGCGATAGATTTCCACTGCTCCCCTCCCTTTTTTCTTTTCCAAGGTCAAATCTACTTAGGGTCTGACCCCTGTTTCTTAAAGAGAATTTATTTTAACTAGTACATCCTCTCCCAATCATCTCATAGGAAAGAGACAAGAAATGTCCTTCACCAGCCCTGGTCTTTTCTTAGGTGAAATGCATCTGAAGACAAATTATAGATGACAATCTCACTTTAAAAAGAAAATATTGTTATTAAAACTGGTATTTCAAAATTATATAAAAAAGAAATGCACATATTGTTTACGTCATTTTGCTCTATTACTCAATTACTGTCTTTGTGCTACATAATTCACTTAGTTTTAGACACATAGAGGACACTAAAAAAATGTTAGTTCACTCTCTTCCCTCTTCCTCTCTATTATATGCTTCTCCATTCCTTCAGACTACTTTGCCAAAAAGACTGTTTAGAAATCCTTTCTGCTATGGCCATGCCACCCTGAACAAGCCAGATCCTGTCTGATCAGGGAAGCTAAGCAGGGTCGGGCCTGGTTAGTACTTGGATGGGAGACCACCTATGAAGACCAGGTGCTGTAGGCATAAACAAAAAAAAAAAATAAGGGACTGTAAACTGACAAGGTCCTTGCAATCTGTGAGGTCAAGTAACGGTTGCCTTGCCTAAAAAAAAAAATCCTTTCTGTGGCGCTAAAACCCTGGTAGTAAATACTTACCTGTTGTTACTGATTCTTCTGTATCTACCTGACTGTCTTGGCTCCGTAATGCATTCCAAACTAAACAGAAGTAAATTTTCACACATGAACTTAAAAGATATATCTAGATCTCTCAAGAACTGGGTTTAAAAATCTAAGCATATAGTACTTACTCTACTACTTAAGGAGCTGTGTGACTCTGGGGAAGTTATAGTACCTCTCTAAGCCTCAGGTGTATTAACTGTTAAATGAAGACGTAATAGCTCTTCTCTTAGAGGGCTGTCATTAGGACTTAATGTTATAATACATAGAAAGCACCTAATACAATGCTTTGCACATAGTAGACAGTATATGTTAATTTTTTGAGAGTCCCTTGAGATAATCCTCAGTAATGACTTTTTTGTGTGTATTGATAAGAATAGGATTAATAAAGTGATCTATCCCACCCACCCCCAAATATTCTAAGAGGAAGAAAATGTAACTCCTGCAGAATCTCTTGCTCAAAGTCTCCTTGTCTGTAAATTACAATGACTTATTTTATATGCTTCTAATAGAGAAGTGAATCCAGCATCTTAATTTCCAAGATGAGGTAAGAAGGTTGTGTTTTACTTCGCCACAAAACTTTCAATAAATGAAAAGAATTTTCATTCAGTGTAACCCTGGTGCACTCTGAGATCTTAGCCATGGTTTCAAGTAAATCTCTCTATGTCTGCCCTACTGTTCAAATGATATATCAGCTCTTAGGTCCTCAGCTACATGGTCAGCAAAGATACCCATTTTCGGCAAAGGCTGGAAGCAGTATCTGAGCACTGCTCTATACACAGAGGAACGGTCAAGAAAAATATTCTAACTTACCGTTTTCTCTGATGTCTTAAAACTTTAGTCCCATTAAGAGAAAAGCGATCGAAGTAAGACCTAGCTTGAGAGGAAAATCATTCCTAATTCTGGCAGATCTTAAGAGCTTTAGGAAAATGAAAAAAGGTGGGTGTGGGGGTGGGGCTCTCTACTTGCTCTATTCTGGTTATCAGGATTATATCCTGCTTCAAGCTAAATGAAATAATGTAGGTGATGTTCCTAGCATACTATTTGGTGCTAGGTTCCTTTATTTTCCTAATGAAAGCAAGATGTGCATGAGAGAAAAATTGGTGGATCACCACAATTTGCATGGTAAAAAGGTAATCAGAGATTTTTTCCAAAATCTTTTTTTTTTTCATTTCTGTCAGCAACTATTTCCTTCTTCCCTAATTTAAGAGACCTATAAACCAATTTACTTTACAATGAAGTCTATAAAGCCTATCTGTCTGGTTTGTAAACTCTGTTAATCAGATGGATTCTGATAATGCCATTGTTTTCAACTTTTAAAACCCACTCTACACTACACTCTCAAATTAAACAAAAAAAACTTGGCCATACTTGAGGTCTTTAGTTTCTTCATAATAGTGTGTTGGTCCTATAATGCAGCCTCAAGCAGGTATCTTACTCCAAGGCCGAGGTTAACAGTGGCTTAACTGTATCAGTCTATGAAAGAGCTTTTTTTAGGGGGAACTCTTGTTCTAACTTTATAATGAGAATAAATTGGTAAACAGGGATTTGCTTTACTGGCAAAGCTGAAATGTATTAAATAAGTAAGGATTACATAAAATTTTAAAGTAAATATTTAAAATGACTAAAACTTGTATAATTTAAATAAAATATTAGAAATTCATATAGTATACTTTTCCTATTTTTTTAAATAAATGAATAAGTTTTAGTTTTTAAAAATATAAATAATGGCTCTTTACTCTTAAAGAGAAAGATTATATCCTCAAAGTTAAAAGATGCTAAACTGCTTTTTAAAAAAAATTGCCTTTCTAAAGCATATACTGTATCTGTTTTCTAAAACATATAATTCTTTAAAAATTTACCCACTCAATACCTTGTAATCATCTCTAAATCTAATGGGACATAAGCGCATTTCATCAGAGATGAAATTCGTCAATGACTGCTAAAATGAGAATCAAAAAATTATTATAATCTAGTAGTTTGGCTTGCAGCAAGCATTAATCAGAAGTCATAATAAATCCACATGCTTCTTTAGACAGCACATTAGTCAAACAGTTTTCTATGATAACGACATTGACTAATGGGCTGTGAGTTAGAAGGGTCAATCATAAACTCATCAAATGCTTCATTTAATTTCTTAATTTGGACAAACACAATTTGTTTATGGGAAAGATATCAGGTGTTCGTGAATGAATAATGGCTATGAAACCAAACTCCATTAATCAGTTCATGATTACAAATGACTTAGAGATTGTTTATTCTAATTTCATTCATTTGGGTCAACAAAGAAAACATGAGCAAATGAAACCATTTGGAAAAAAATGGCACACTTATTTCTCCATATTTAATAAGGCAATGATAAATATTCTTTCAATAATTGTATCAAAAGGACTTTATTACTAAGGCTGATACTATGCTTCTTATAACTGAGTTTTAATGCCTATGATTTATAAGGAGACCAGGTAGGAAAAAACAAAAAACAAAATTGTACTCTCTTCAGTGCTATTAAAGTTACACTCATTTTATAAGACTTTTCTCTGATTTCTCAGGCAGAAGGTGTTTTTCTATGTTTCTACTGCACTTTATACTTTCCCTGACACATAGTAGGGTCTCAAATATCTGCAAAATAGATGAATGGTTTATAGTATTATGTGATATTTTAAGGATCTGTTTAAGTATCAAGGGGGCAGAAATACTGCCTTAGGAATCTGTATTTCCACTGTCTAGTATAAGCCCTGGAACAATTTATTTTTGTTCAAACGAATTCTAAGTACTCTATCATGTAAAATTCTGATTAAGTTAATTTAGCGACAGTAAAATTTGTAGTGTTCTCCAATTACTTTAAAAGTACTTGAGGACAATCATCTAAGGGAAGAAGCAAATGTCATCATTTTTTAATTACTAAAAGACATCTGTTCTCTCTTCGCTTTTCCTTTCCTTTTTTTTTTTTTAACTGTCACTAAATGGCACTTAGGGTAAGTGGGACTTCTCTTTGGACTATCCAGAACTTATTTCAGCAGCCATCAGGTGCTGTGCTGGATAAGCTTGATTTGCCCATCCTGATCTACTCTGTGACCACCTCCACCCAGACTGGCTGGTTAATTTTATGGGCTGCACCAAATAGGTTACCTCGCCCTTCAGCTACTGTTTGAGTTTGGCCAGTAGAAGACATGGAAGGGAGATGAATTAGAGGGCAGGAGGAAAGAGAGGTTAGGGTTTATTTTCTGCTGCCCTGGGGTTTGACAGTGGCTACCTTTCAATTTTTTTAAAATTATTAAATTTACTGTGATATTGGTTAATAAAATTATATAGGTTTCAAGTATACAGTTCAATAATATGTCATATGTATATTGCATTGCGTTCACTACACCAAAAGAGCTGGCCCTCTGTCTTCAGCTCCTGAAAAGCTAATTACCGTGTTTTTATGATTTATGGTGGGCCTCTCAGACCAAGTCTGATATTTACGTTATTGAGGTGACTAAGGGAGGAGCCAGCCACACCCAACAGTATTAGCATGGGGGCTGGCCATGACAAAAAGACTAGCTATTGGAGATTCAGGGCTTTGGGCCACATGGAGTCAGCCCAACTTCCTGGAGACTGGCTTCAATGAAATAAGCAATGAATAAATCAGTCATGCCTATGTAATGATGCTTGGATAAAATCCCTGAACACTGAAGCTTAGGTAAGCTCCCTGGGTTGGCAATACCCCATGACTATTGCCACACATGATGCGATGAGGGCGACGCATCCTGAGGAAGACAGGAACTTCCTTTGGAACCCTCTTAGACTCAGCCTTATGTGTCTCTTCCATTGGATGGTTCAAATTTGCATCATTTCCCTGTAATAAATGTGACCACGAGAACAGTAATTTTCAGTTGATCTCTGAGTTTTTCCGGGGAAGGATCGTCAAAGCTGAGAGGGTGGTTTGGGGAAAACTCCATATTTGTAACTGGGGTCGGAAGTGTTAGCAAAATGAAAGACTGTGCCCTTAACTTCACAGTTTGGCTAACTCTGGGCAGTTTTCTAAGCTTAAATGCAATTAAAGATGGATGAAAAAAATACGGTTAAAAATTTATAGAGTTGACTAAATAAAAACTTGAAAATTCTATATGTTAAAATTAGCAAATAAGATTTAAAAAAATCACCCTAGTAATAACATAAAACCAAGAGAACAGATACAAATATTGATAAAATATTAAGAACAGAGAAAAATCAATAATAAAAACACTAAATGCCTACAAGAGTTAACACTGAAAGGATATAAACTTACAAAACAATTATTGGGAAAACAAAAGGGACTAGTTGCAAAATGATATAATAGAGTTTAAATATTAGTCATATCAACAAATGTCAACAAGCTTAACTCACCTATTAAACAAATTTTCAAATTAATTTTTAAAGGCAACACTTAATTATACGCCGAACACAAGAGACATACCTAAAACAAAATAATTCAGAAAGTCTAAAAGAAATGGTTAAAACTAAATAAGCAAGTGGAGACAATACAGCAGAATTTGGGATCCTGATACCTAAGTAGATTTCAAGCTAAAAAAACATTAAATGTGACATGAAAGGATATTTTTTAATGCTAAAAGAAACAAGATGAAGATATTATAGTTAATAATATCCATGCATCAAATACCATAGCAATTACTTTTATAAAGTAGAAACTACAAAAAATGCCACAGAGTATAGACAGAAACAGATAATGATAAGAATGATTAACACATTCTCAGTATGACTGGTAAATTAGACAAAAAATAAAAGGATATAGAAGAGCTAAAAAGGAACATAATCAATAAAGCATACAAACACACACACACACACACACACACATCTCTAACTTCATATTTTTCAAATAGGAAGTATACTTTCTTTGCAAATGTACATGGAATATTAATAAAAATAAAACATCAGTAAATTCCATAAAGTAGAAATAGTACGCAAACCACTCTCTAGTTAAAACATAATAAAAATAGAAATTAATAACAAAATCATATTGCAAAAAGGCCCTTAACCTGGAAATTAAATAACTCCTGGGTCAAACGGGATATAAACCCAAATCATAGAATTTCTAAAAACTAATAACAAAGCACTATACTCAGAATTTATGGGATATGTTTGTAGCAGTAATAAGAGAAAACTGAAAACATTATTATAAACTTAACTCTAAAAATTTAAAAATGAGTTAAATTTCCAACTCAAAAAGCTAGAACAAGAACAATAAGCAAACTAAAAGAAAGTATAAGGAAGTAATAAAAATAAAAGCAGGTTGGAAAATAGAAAAATGAAAGATAAAAATAAATCATTAAAATGCTCACTCTTTTAAAATTTAATTAAAACATTTGACAAAGAAAATATACAAAATAACAGTTGAATAGGAGGAAATAATCATTGAAAAAGAAAAACTCTAGTCATAAGAGACTACTTTGCAGGCCTCTATACATTTGAAAATTCAGATAAAATAGTAATTTACTAGAAAAATCCAGTTTACCAAAATTAAACTTTTTACAGATTAGAAAGATTAAACACACCAAATTTCATAGAAGAAACAGAGAAACTTTTCAACTACAAAAAAGGCACCAGGTCCATACTGCTTCATAGGGGGAAATCTACTAACCTTTTGAAAATAGTTTTAATGCTGTGAAAATTATTCTAGAGCATGGAAATTAAAGAAAACTAACAAATTTTTTATGAAGGAAGTATAATACTGATATCTAAACCAGAAGAAGGTAACAGATGCAAAAAAGAAAATTCCTGACCAATATCATATATAAAAATGTACTCAAAAACTAAATAAAATATTACATTATAGAATGCAACATTACATTAAAAAAAATACACCATTAACAAATAAGATTAATTATAAGTCAAGTAAGGGTGGTTAACTATTGAGAAATCCTTAAATATGATACAGTATATTAAAAGATCTAATAATCATATCAACAGATATAAAAAAAAAATTAGACAAAACCCAACATCCCTTCATGAACGAAATTCTTACTAAAACTAAGAATGGAGGGGAATTTCCTGAACTTGATAAAGAATAGCTACATAAAGCCTATAGCTAACAACATTCTTAATGATGAGAACTTGAAGCTTTCCCAGTAAGATCAGGTATAATACAATTATGTCCCCTTTCACTACTCCTTTTCAACATTATACTGGAAGTTCTAGCAAATGTGAAAGAAAATAAAATAAAAGATATGCAAGTTGGGAAGGAAGAAATAAAGCTGTTCTTGTTCACAAATAATATGATCATCTATGTAGAAAATCTGAAAGAACTGACAAAAATACTGGAAATAATAAGCAATTATAACAAGGTTGCAGGATACTACAAGTTTAATGAACAAAAGTCTATCACTTTCCAATATACCAGCAATAAACAAGTAGAATTTGAAATTAAAAACACAATACCATTTACATTACCACCCAGAAAAACAAAATACTTAGGTATAAATCTAACAAGATATGTACAAGATATATATGAGGAAAACTACAAAATTCTGATGAACAAAGTCAAGAACTAAATAAATGGAGAGAAATTCCATGTTTATAATAGGAAGACTCAATATTGTCAAAATGTCAGTTCTTTCCAATTCGATCTATAGATTCAATGCAATCCCAG
This sequence comes from Pteropus medius, assembly GCF_902729225.1. NCBI lineage: Eukaryota > Metazoa > Chordata > Mammalia > Chiroptera > Pteropodidae > Pteropus > Pteropus medius. The sequence goes on from NW_024355205.1 coordinate 14,704,745, forward strand.
TCAAAATCCCAGAAAGTCATTTTGTGAATGTCAACAAGCTAAGTCTGAATTCTATAAGAAGAGGAAAAAGACTCATGATAGCCAACAGAATATTGAAGAAGATTAAAGTTGGAGGACTGACATTACTCAACTTCAAGTCTTATATAAAGCAACAGTAATCAAGACAGTGTAGTATTGCAAAGGAATAGACAAAGAGATTAATGGAATAGAGTGGAAAGTCCAGAAACAGATTCACATAAATGCGGTCAACTGATTTTGACAAAGGAGCAAAGGCAACGCAATGGAGAAGAAAAAGTATTTTTAATAAATGGTGTTGAAACAGCTGGACATCCACATGCAAAAAAAAAAATTAATCTAGACACAGACCTTGCACCCTCCACAAAAATTAACTTAAATGGATCATAGACCTAAGTATAAAACACGAAATGGTAAAACTCTTAGAAAATTACATAGAATACCTAGATGTTCTTCAGTATGGCAACTACTTTTTAGATAATATCACCAAAGGCATGATCCATGAAAGAAATAACTGATGACCTGGACTTCATTAAAATTAAAAACTTCTGCTCTGTGAAAGGCAATGTCAAGAGAATGAGAATACAAGGCACAGACAACATAAAAATATTTGCAAAAAACATCTGATTAGGGACTGTTATCCAAAATATATAAAGAACACTTAAAACTCAACAATAAGAAAATGAACAACCTAATTAAAAAATGGACCAAAGACCTTAACAGACAAATCACAAAAAAAGATATACAGATGGCAAATAAATATATAAAAAGATGTTCAATATGTGTCACTAGGAAATTACAAATTAAAACAACGAGATATCATTATACACCTATTAGAATAGCCAAAATACAGAACAATCCAGAGAACACCAAATGCAGGCATAGATGTGGAGTAACAAGTGCTCACATTCATTGCTGGTGGGAATGCAAAATGGTGCAATCACTTTATAAGACAGTCTGGTAGTTTCTCACAAAACTAAACATACTGTTACCATATGATTTAGCAATCACACTCGTTGGTATTTACCTAAAGGAGCTGAAAACACATACCTACACAAAAACCTACACATAGAACTAGCATAACAAAAGCATTCTGAAAAAAAAAAGAAAAAAGTCAAAGGACTCGCTAAGTGCTTTCAAGACTTACTATATAGCTACAGTAATCATGGCATTGTGGTACTGGCAAAGGGACAGACAGACACATAGATCAATGAAACAACAGAGAATTCAGGATAGATCTACTTATATGTGTTCAATTGTTATTTTACAGAACTAAAAGACAATTCAGTGGAGAGAAAATATCTTTTCAACAAATAGTACTGGGTCAAGTAGGTATCCACAAGCAAAGAAAAGAACCTCAACCCATACTTCACACCATATACAAAAAATTAATCTAAAATGGATCATAGTTCTAAATGTAAGATTTAAATATGAAACTGTAGAAGAAAACATAGAAGCAAGACTTTATATTCTCTGGTTAGGCAAACATTTCTTAGCTATGACACTGGAAATAAAATACATAAAATAAAGTGATAAATTGGGGACTTCAACAAGTTAAGAACTTCTGCTCTTCAAAAGACACTTTAAGAAAATGTAAACATGTTATAAAATGTAAAAAAAACCCAAAACCCCCAAAAAACAAAAACCCAAAAAAACAAAAGAACCCTGCAAATCTCCCATCTGTTAAAGAACTGTTATCCAGAATATACATAACTTTCAAAATTCAGCAACTGAAAGACAAATAAATAACCCAATTCTTAAAAATGGGAAAAGAGGATCTGTTATGGCAAATAAGCACAGAAAGCAATGCTCAACAATATTCATCATGAGAGAAATTCAGATTAAAATCACAATGAGATACCTCTACACACCCACTGGAATGACCAAAGCACAATAAAAACTAATAATTCCAAGTACCAACAAGGATGTAAAACAACTTGAGTTCTCGTAGGAATGCAAAATAGTCCAGCCACTTTGGAGAAGTTTACAGTTTCTCATAAAGTTAAACGGAATTATCACACTACCCAGCAATCCCAGTCCTATGTATTTACTCAAACAGAACAAAAACTTATGTTAACACAAAATCCTATTTGAGAATGTTGTGCTGGTTTAATTAATAATCATCCGACATTAGAAACAACCTAAATAACTTTCGATTAATCCACACAATGGAATACTATTCAGTAATAAAAAAGGAATAAACTATTGATAAATGCAACAATATGGATAAATCTCAAAGGCATTATGCTAGGTCAAAAAAGTCAGACTCAAAAAGTTGCAAAATACATGACTCCATTTATATAACATACTGGAAATGTCAAAACTACAGGGACGGAAAAATAGGTCAGTGGTTTCCAGGAACAAGAAATGGTGGGAGAGGTTCGTGACAAAGGGGAATGGGGAAATCTTGAGGGATGATAAAATTGTTCTACATCTTGATTCTGGGTGCTGTACAACTGTTTGCATTTGTCAAAAATCAAAGAACTCTCACTAAAAAGTAAGATGTATATATACATCATTAATTAAAACAGTTTAAAAAACAGGCAGCAAGGCATAGGCAAGGAGAAAATATAAAGTACCTATCTGAATATATAAATATATAAATTCAGAATATATAAATATCTATGAGTCAATAATATAAATAATTCTTTTATAAATGGACAACAGATGCTTCACAAAACTATACAGATGACAAATGACTGAATGGAAAAGTGCTCAGCTTCATCAGGTATCACAGGAATGCACAGTAGAGCCAAATGAAATACAATACATTCAAAAGAATAGCTGGAATTAAACAGAATGCTGACAACATCAGTGATGTCAAAGATATGGAACGACTGGGACTTTCGTACATTGCTTGTGAAAACACAAAATGGTACGTCACTTTGGAAAGGAGAAGTTTCTTATAAAGTTAAAATGGCACTTAACTATATAATCAAGCCATCCAATTCCTGAGTATTTATTCAAGAGAAATGAAAACATATGTTCACATAGACTTGTACTCAAATGTTCATATAAGTTATAATCAACAAAACCATAAACTGGAAACAACGCATCTGTCCGCCAATTGCTGAATGAACAAGCAAACTGGTACAGCCATACAAAGGAATACTACTCAGCAATAAAAAGAAGTGGTGTTCACAACAATGCAGACAATTTGAAAAGCATCATGCCAACTGAAAGACTACAGACAAAAGTCTACATACTCTATGATTCCATTTATACAGCATTCTGAAAATAGCAAAACTATAATGACATAAAGCAGATTAGTGATTGCTAAGGTGATAGGGAGAGAGAACTGATTCAAAGGAGTACAAGAGAAATTTCTGATAAAGATAAAATGTTCTTTATCAAAAATTTTGGTGGTACTTGCATGACTGTATATATTTGTCAAAACTCACTGAATTTCATAATATTGGGGAATTTTATTGTTTAAATTAAACCTTTTCTATACCTCTTTAGAGTCTTTTCATAACTACAAAAAAGTCAGAAAATAAAGACAAGCCAAATAAAAATTTTTTTAACAACCTTAAACTCCACCACCAGGGACAATAACCACTATTAGCATTTTGATATATAATACCAAGGATATTTTTCATTGTAAACATTAACTTCTGGTAAAAACTAAAATAGGATCATAGCTCACTTCATTCTGTTCCGGAGTCTCATTATTTTGAATTCCTAAATAGAGTGCCAATGTTTCTATTTCAATAAATACATCATACACATTAAAAAAGAAAAACAGACTATGCTATGATTCTCCTAGTTGTAAGTAAACACCAAGAATTCCAACTGTATAATGACTTTTGTTGTTATTAATTATTTCAACATTTACAAAACTTTTACTTAACTCACAGGTCTTAAATTTTCTAAAAAAATTATTTTCTAGTTTTGCTAAATAAAATTCAAATAAATCCTTTATAAAAATAAAACAAAATCTCACCTTTATGGGATGACAGGATGATTAAAAATAACAGTAAACATTAAATAAACATTAATTAAAGATTTTTTTTTGGAAGAAAGGATTATTTGTTGATTTGTTACCATTGACTCTGTAAATTTAGGGGAAGATGCTGTACTTGCACACAAAAAGGGCCACTCTATTTAAACAGTTTTTCTTTTTATTATTATTATGAAAGAAAAAAGAAACCCCAGGGTCTAAAATGTAATGAGTGATCCTATTAGTTCCACCAGACTAAAATCATACAGTCTACGTATGTGGTCTTTTCAGCCACATCTGTCATGAACCATTTTTACATCACAAAATGCAAAATACAGAGCACCGATATGGTAGATGAGACCTGGGAAAGTATTCATCATTTGATTTCCCCCCAGAAGAAAAACTGGCTCATATGAAGATAGGTTACAATTCTTTGCTGAGCATACTTAGAGGTTAGATATATTTTAGAATTAAACCTTAACATAATCCAAGCGACAAAGTGAAAACCATAAGGAAGTAAAGGATTAAATCAAATTTAAAAAGAAAGAAATCTCAATCATAATTTTCTTAAAATCCACATATTTTGCTTGGTTAGAATACATGGATCAATTATTTAAAAACATTTATAAGATATAAAAATGTATAAAAGTGCTTATCACATAGTAGATGCTCAATAAATAACACTCAATGTTTAAATATTTCATGTAACACATTTTATTAAGCATTTTATATACTGATCTCATATTTCCCCTTTTACATCAAAATGGAATTTTTACTAACATAAGACATACAGTATAAAAGAGTTCTGAATTATTTCCTTGACTTACCACTTTTTGGTAAATTTCTTTCTATAGTATTATTTTATTCTTACATGAAAACATAAACTATAATTTCCCTTATAGGAAAAAGTTGGTTATCATTCCAAACTTTTTAATGGCTTAAATTAAGAAATATTAAAAGGTGATTAATTTAAAAAAAACCTCATTACATAATTCTATTTTAGATAAATGATTTTCAACGATTCTAAAACTACTGAAAAAGAAACTGCACACTTGATATATAAACATCCAAATCTTATACACTTGTCAGTCTTTCAATAATGAAGTCTGAGAAAAATAAATTCGCAGACACCCAAGTGAATTGGCAACTGTAAGTGACAGAAGCCCTTCTAAATCCTCTGTTTACACTGGGGATTAGTGGAGTAGATTTTAAGTTGCAAACTGAACAGTCCATGGTCAAGGGAACCTGCTCCCTGTCAGCCCGCAGGGCATAAGGACAAAGCATGGTCCTGGTAGGAAGTGACCCATAAACGTATTCGTACCCAGGATTTATACAAAGCCAGTCTGCCTCACAGAAACTCCATATGACCATTAACTGGCCTGCAAGGCCTGCCAGGAGGCCTAATTACAGGTCTACAGAGCCCAATAACAAAAGCTGAAGGGCTTTAGCCTAAGGATGATCTGCTTTATACTGACTTGAGAGAGTCCATATAGAGGACCCAAAAGAAAGAGGTTTAGCTTTAAAATTCTCCCCAGAGATCCAGCATTGTACTCCAGTCTAGAAAGCCCACATGCAACATACTTCAGCTAGGCTTAAGCATACCACCCTCTCAAAATTAACATTCAACTACTGTCTGCTTAACATCTGCTCAAACATGGCAAGTCAGACTCTGGCTGATAGCTTTCTTCTTACTAAATATTATTAGGAATAAATAAGCCATTCAAAAATAAATGTGTAACTGATGCTAAAACAAACAACATACTTTAAAAAGCTATTTACTAAATGATTCTCTTTAGGGAAGCACTATTATATCTTTTTGGCCTAATATGAAGCCAAAAAGTGTCTTCATATTGGAAACTGAAAGTTAAATTAACATTATCAATTTGATTTTGCATTAAAGCTATTACATTTTATTTAGAATTTCTGAAGTTTACAGAAATCATATTTGATGAAAAAATGTTTTAACCAATGTCTAAGTCAATTAAACTATTTAAGGTTTTATTCGTTTGTTTCTTTTTAAAAGCACTATTCTTAATTCTTGATAATTTCTAACTGTATATGCGTGCTCGTATGAGAAGGATGTTTGGCTCAATATCTCTTCTTTCATTACCTCATAAAGCCACTGTGGTGATGTCATAAAAAAGAACTCCTACTCCTACTAGCTAACATTTATAGTACACTCAGTAACATGTTAGGTGCTGTTCTAATCACTTAATTACATTAACTTATTTATGTCTCATAAAACTCTAAAGATATGCATTATTTATCCCATTTGATAAATAAAAAAACTGATTTTCAGCAAGCTTTAACAACTTTCACATGGTTTTATCAGTAAATAATGGAGTTGAGACGTACTCAGGCATTCTGACTTGAGAACTTAACCACCGTAGTATATTATCTTTCAGAATAACTGCTAATACTGACTCAATACTTACTGTGTATCAGGCACTGTTCTAAGTGGTCTGCAAATGTTAACTCATTTAAACTCCATAACAACAACCTCATCAATTATGTACTAATAATATCTCCATTTTATAGATGAGGAAAGTAAAACGGAGTAAAGGGGAGGTAAAATGCCCAAGCTCCCAGAGTTAGAAGTGAAGCTGGATATGAATCTAGACTATCAATATATAATCAAGTAGAAGGCAACATCAATAAAAAAATTTTGAAAACCATTTATATGAGATAGAAATTATCATTTGCTCTGTTTCTTTAGGCTTCTCCTACAGTGAAAGCCTCTCATAATAAATCAGCCTATTTCTTGGAGCCACAGATCAGTGGTCAGAAACCTACAGAGCAAAACCTCTGTTAGCTTTAAATCAGGGTAGCAGAATGGCTTTCTATGCTCCCTGGAAACAGTACAGCATTATTATGGTAACCTCATTTGTAATTCTCAGAATCACAAATACTTAAAGCTATACTGGACTTTAGAGGGAATATTGAGACTTCCAAGGTCACATGGCTATGAAAAGAAAGGGTCAGGACTTACTTGGCTTCTAGATGCTTACTAGGTAACTACAAGAATAATATCTAAGCTTAACATGCTGCAGAAGAATTGGGATGGAGTGGGGCTCCTATGGCTAATACTTAAGCACAGCTTCTTACCTGGATATCGTATGTAAGTGTGTGTCACTTATCTGTGTTTTAAAATATTTAACCAGCTTCTATCCCAAGCGAAGGTCTCTGAAATACATGTCTCTAGTTAGGTTGAAGACAAAAATATTGATGGTCATAAAACATTACCCTGGATCTTTCAAAATAATTAGAAATTTAACTACTATGAGTACTCTAATAGTTAAGGAAAAGGACATTTTTGAGTGAAACTTTAGTCCTCTTCTATTACCAGTTAGAAAGCACTCATTTCAGAATCAAAGGCTTGATTGAGGATACAAATTATTTTATTGTAAGGTAATTATAGCATTACACCTAACAAAACAAGGTATGTATTTGGTAAAATTTTCTATCACTCTTCTTTCTTCCCAATATAACTGGGATTTAACCTATGGACAGAAATAGAGTCAGAAATCGTTGGATTTGAGTCCTGGTTCTGCCACTTATTAGCTATGTGATCTTTTACAAGTCATTTACACTTTCAGGATATTTGTAAAATAGAACTAATTAGCTCTCCATGCAGTGATGTGAGTCAAATGATAAAAGATTTATGAAAGTGCTTTGAAAACTATAAAGCACAATACAAAGGGTTGTAGACATTATTCAGAAAATGAAATATTAGATTTTTATGATAAAGGTGATTTACCATACATGCACTAAAAGCAATTTCTATTTTTTCTTATGACACCAGAGATATAATTTTAAAGGTTGCATGTGTCGGTAATTTTATTAAAACTAAAATATTAAAGTGATTTTAGAGAAAATTGTGCCTTGAAACTAATTGTGAAAAGAGTCATCTTTTCATGCTAATGAAAAATATTTCTGAAAAATCTCTCCTCTAAATCCTTCAAACCCATGAACATATTTGGCATAACATGATACTGTATATTTATGAAAACCTAAATAATATTTGGAGAGATCCTAAAAAGTCAAACAACAGTGAGAGCAAAAGTAACAGATACAAGTTTTTAAGTAAACTTATTATTCTTCTTCCTCCTCTGTGATGATCATGTGTCATTATCTTTTCTGTCATGCACTACCTTAAAATCTAAGATTAAAATGTCAGATTATGGCCCTATATTGTCTACATTTGAAGCCAGAAAATTTTTTCATACATTTACTTTAAAATCCATCAAACACTTAGGCTGTTTCCATGTCCTGGCCATCATGAATAATGCTGCTATGAACATTGGTGTACAAATACCTTTTCGGATATGGGTTTTCAAGTCTTTAAGGTAAATACCCAAGAGGGATTGCTGGATCACATGGACATGCAAGCAACCGAAGTGTCCTACAACAGATGATTGGATAAAGAAGTTGTGGTACATATGTACAATGGAATATTATTCAGCCATAAGAAGAGATGAAATACTGCCACTGTGACAATGTGGCTGGCCTCGAGATAATCATGCTAAGCGAAATAAGCCAGACAGAAAAAGTGTAAAACCACATGATATCACTTATATGTGGGATATAAACCTAAAAGCAACAAACGAACAGGACAAACAAACAGACACTTATGGGCACGGACAACAGACTAGTGGTTACCAGAGGGTAGGGGGTGAGGGGAAAGAGAGATGTAGGTGTGGTAAAAGGGGTCAAATATGTGGTGACAGAAAGAAATCGAACTATGGGAGGTGAACATACAATGCAATATATATATATATATATATACATATATATATATATATATATATTTTATATATATATATTTTTTATATATATATATATATTTTTTTACTGTTAAATTGTACACTTGAAACTTACTGGATTTTATTAACCAATGTTACCATAATAAAATTAGTTAAAAAAAAATCCATCAAACAGTGGTTATAAAGGGCACACCAGAATTTAAAGGTTTACTTTTCAGTTATCCAGATTGTTGTTTCTCTCAGTGACTTATACACCAAAAAGTAACAGCTGGAATTCTTTTGGGTATGTTACCACTCACCACAGCTGTTAAAACTGCTGGGAATGATTTGAGAATTTTAGATATGGTTCCTGACTTTCAGAAGTTTATTATTTCATTGGGAAAATAAATCCAGCACTCATGAAACAATTAAACATTAATATTAGCAGTATGTGAGTAAATATCAGCCTAAATGGTATGCACAGACTAGGACAAAAGGAATTCAAAGGAAGAGAGAAAGATCATGTGCTGGAAAGGGCAGGGAAATAATGTGGAAATTCTATTGCAGATGAGTCCTGAAGTGTTTGAAGAGGGAAGACGAAGGAGAAAGACATTTCTAGAAGAAACAAAATCATGAGCAAAGATTCCCAGGTAGAAAACAAACAAACAAACAAACAAACAAACAAACAAACACATCACTCAAAGAACAATGAGAAAAAGCACAGAATTCTAAGAAATAAAGACAGAAAAGTCTTTAGATCCCCCATACAGAACCTTGGAACCTGAAGTATATAAGCGTAAAATTGATTTTGTAAGCAATAGAGAGCCAATTAATAATTCTGAGCAATGGAGTAGCATGACCAAATGGTGGCCGAGAGAATCATCTAGCAATGGTATTTACAAAATGTATATAGAAATAAAGATTTCCAGTGGCTATCCTTTGCCAGGCTCCAGGCTAGGCACTTATTGTATTATGATATTTATCTTCACAACGACCCTGCAAGGTAGTTATTATCTCCTTCCTTACAAATGAGGAAATGATAGTATAGAGAAATCCCAAATCTAAATATTTTCAAACAAGAATTCAAATGTGTGCCATGATCTAGTTGAGACAATAGGAGTCTGTACTCATATATTGCTGGTGGAAATGTAAAACGGTTCAGCTGCTGTGGGAAAGTTTAGTGGTTTCTCAAAATGTTAACCAAAGAATTACCAAATGATTCCACTATTATACTCCTAGGTATCTACCCTCAAAATTACAAATGGGTACTCAAACAAGTACAAATAAATGCATGTTCATAACACTATTCACAGTAGCCAAAAGGTGGAAATAACTCAAATTTCCATCAATATATAAGTGGATAAACAAATAGTGTATATAAATACAATGGAATATTATTCAACCACAAAAAGGAATAAAAACAGACACATGCTACACCATGGCTGTACCTCCAAACCATATGCTAAGTGAAAGAAGCCAAACACAAAAGGTCACACATAGTATGATTTCATTTACATGAAATAACCAGGATAGATAAATTCACAGAGACAGAGTGCCAATTAGTGGTCACCAGAAGCTGAGGTAACGGGAATGGGGAGAAAACTGCTTAATAGTAAGAAGTTTCACTTTGGAGTGATGCAAATGTTTTAGAACTAGTTAGAGGTGGTGGTTATAAAGCATTATAAATATATTTAATGCCTCTTTAAATATATAATTGTTCACTTTAAACACAAATGATTAATTTTATATTATGTGAATTTCACCACAATAGATTACTCTTTATAATTAGAGTACTATGGTAAACTAGAAAACATACACATCTGTCATGTTCCATTTAAAACATCCTGTGTGGGCTAAACAATAAACACCAAACTGTTCAAGGTTACAGAACGAGTAGGAAGCAGACTTAGAACTCTTCCTGTATTCACCACCATCTCTCTGGAGAAGTAACAGAATTGAAGTAAGAGACCAATTAAGAGGTAATGGATTAACCTTTGGATGAAATGTTTGGCATCTAGTAAGGAGATGGCAGTGGGAAAGATAATAAAGGGATAAATATAAACAAATATTTCAAAATAAGAGTCATTAATTCTAGGTGAATGATTGTCTATAAAGAAGTCAAAGAAAAATTTTAATCTTAAATAGAAGAATGATAAAAGTATTCCTAAAGAGGAAAAGAAGACATCATGGCAGAAAGTGTTTGTATTTGGACTTAGTACCACAGAGTAAATCATTAGCTGCAGTTACCATTTAGATTCAATCTTACAAATTTACACAATTTTGCAACCTTCTGTGTCTTATTGCCATTTGAAGATTTTTAAAAAAGCAACCTTAGTTATAACCTTAATTTCACATCACCCTTGAATTAAAAGTTTAAACAAGTTAAACCAAACACAAAATTTGATTTCAATTGCAATTTGGTAATGAACATGAAAAATGATTCTATCTAAATCTAGAGATTCAGCATAGCAAAGTAGAAAAATATAACAGTTTAGCACATATGAAATATAATCATAAATATAATAAAATTTGACTTCAAATTCATGTTTGGTACAATATGCATGACATCCTATCCATTTTGCTTAATGTTATTTTACTCTTTCAAAATCATACCACTAATAATCGTTGCCAAATATTCTAAATATATTTTACTTCCAAACCAGTAACATTATGAACATTCACTAATAATTCAAATAACAATACAATGGTTATATACAAAGCTTTCTTCTGAGACCTACAGAGTAAAAGACTAAATTTAATCAGCAGGATGTCTATATATGAACCCTATGGACTAGATCATGGTAATTATAAGGTTGAAATGAATCCTGTCTCAAGAATCCAACACACAGTCTTAATCCTTTCCCCGTACCCAGTTTCCAGGCCCCCAAATCGAAGGTGTTTTCCCTGGGAACTCAAGTAAACGTTAATGTGACAGAATGGGTACTGCCGGACCTTCCCGTCCAGCCACTTCTTAGGACCAGGCTAGACTTTAACTGCAAGCCTCATCAGACTGGCTCAAGTTCTTTTTATTCCCCTCCCTCCTTTTATTTTAATTGTTAATTTTTAACAATACAATGAACACCGTGAATTCATCACTGAAACAGAGTTCTGGAACCCTGACAGTAAGTTCTCCCTTATCCATCCATCTGCTTCCCCTCTCCAGGCAGTTCTTATTAAAAGCAGTACTGGATATTTTTCAAAGGGGTATAATACATTATATCATACTATGAAGCAATACATTCATAGAACTGGCATCAAAAAAGCAAAGTCTGGTAAAAATGGTTACCTAACCAGTGGCAGTGAAAAGTAACACAGTTTTTTTTGTAAAGTAATATAGCAAAAATGTACAAAAAGTTGCTCTAAAAATTAATGCCCACTAACCTCATAAACTCATTTTTTTATAGTAATCAATCCCAAGAAAATAATCTAAAATTAAAAAGCACAATTTGTAATAGGATGTACATAACAGTGTTACTGATAAGAGGAAAAAGCTGAGACAACATATATAATCAACAAGAAGAAACTAATAAATAATATTACATCTAGCTAAGGTCTGTCCTTTGCTAATCTAGGCCAATATACATTTTTTTAATTTGAAAACTGTCATGATGTTCTGAATGTTTCTCAAATATATAGAATCTAGCTTTTTATCCTTAATAGAATTGACAGCATTAAATTTTTTAAAATCAGGATGATGGCTGGGACCAATATAAACCAGTTAAACACTGTGAGGTTTAGACTGTCATATTTGTTTTATAATATTCTTCAAAATCATTAAAAGATGAAGAAATAAAAGAAAACTATATAAAACTATTAAATGAAATTCTATATAGTTGTATTAATAGAAGCAAATATTTTCTGGACTAAGTACCATAAATATTTTCTTTTAAAGTTAGAGTTTGTCAATACTCAAATTATGAAATGAAAATATTTTTTCAAAGCAAAATGCCACTAAAGAATAAATGCATATTATGTAAATGATAATCATACTAATTAGCTTTATCCTATAACATAAAACCCTAGAGCAAGAAAACTTTAATCATAAAATGAATACATACATAAAATACATAAAATAAAAGTGACTTGTATGTAATTTTATAAATAAAAAGGTAAAGAATGACCTTTAGGTAATATACTGTAGTAATAAATATTTAAGGTAAAATATGGCCATATATATATAACCTAGATCTCATAAATTTGTGAGGATATACAAAAATAGGTGTTTTTCTTTTTGACCTACTGTAAGCATGTCAGGATTTATTTCAAGCTTTTCATTTAAATAAAGTTAATTATCAACACTTACCAGCAGCTTCAAGAACCAGCTGCAGTCTGGCTTTAGCTTGTTCAGCTGGTGGCTAAAAATCAACCACAAAAGACATTTACAGGTCAGTTTTAATAGATGGAGCTTTAATGCACTGTTATGCAGTATCAGAAAATTTAGAGAACTTTATTCTAATCAATATTAATATCCACCTACCTTTGAACAAATTGCATCATAGCAGTTCTACCAATCTACTCTCTCACTGTAGTAATCAGATAATACTTTTCATTAACATGATGCAAGAATAAAGTTCTTTCATTTTCTTTTTACTGGAAAAGGTTTTGTTTACTACCCAACATTGTACCAATCAGCAGTAGCTTACATAACGATAACTTAATAATGAGGTGAAACCCATACATTTAACAACATATTAGTTGCATATGGAAACATGTAAAGTGATTTATTAGAATTGAAACAACGACTTAAAGTCCAATACATCAGGCAAGTCATATCCTAAAACTAAAGACTTTGTTTTCCTAACTCTACTGGAAAGAAGCAATTGTGATAAAGATAGGACATGATGTGAGTTAAGTGCTTTCAATTCCTACTAACTGTCCTAATATGGTTCTCTCAATAAACCTTGATTCAATATAGTTGATAATGTTGAAATTAACTTCTTTCCTACCAGCGACCTTACTCTGAGATTTTTGGATAGATAATGTGTTGATGGTATCCAAACTATAACAGACTGTATCAAGACTATGATTTTTATGAAAGACCTGTTAAAAACTATTTTTAATACTTAACACTTCACAATATATTTATAAAGATGTAAGCATGTGACTAAACAAACATTTATATACAATCATTTGAGAATTAACATTTTACAAAATATATTAGAATATTTCGTTACTTGTGAAATAAAGCTTAAATAAAAAGCATTAAATAACTGGATATAGAAACATGTGCTCAGAAAGTTTAAGAATTTGAATGGTGCTTCTGAACTGTAAGAAACAGGATGGGAGAGAGTTAAATGAGATGGGAGGGAAGACAGGGGAGAGCTTTTTATAACATAGAACAGGGGTTAACAAACTGCAGCCTTAGACCAGTGGCTGGTTTTGTAAATAAGTTTTATTGGAACACAGCCATGACCATTTGTTTATATATTGTTTGTGGTTGCTTTTGTGCTCAACTCAACAATAGCAGGAAACTTATGTCTATCAAAGCCTAAAATATTTATCAACCAGACCTTTAAAGAAAAGTTTGTTGACCCCTGACATAGAAGATGGAGGGACTTAACAAGAATTTGAAACAGCAGGGTGATAAGATGAGATCTGTACTTTGATACATCATTCTAGCCTTATGAAGTGAAAGGCATGTGACTGGAGGCCAGGAGTGCAGTTAGGGAGCAATTAAAGAATTCCTGGAGAAAGATAAAGAGAGCCTGAGGTGAAGCAGTAGCAGTAAGGTTGGACAGGAAGAACTAGATTTGAGAAATATTTAATTGGTAACATGTTTGGGTGTGAGAGGAGGAGCTGACAAACAAAAGAGTACTTTATGTCATATATTTGTAGAGAAAATGTATGTAAGTGTGCTTTATAAAGTATTGGATGCGTGACATCAAATTAAAATATCACAGCAAAATTCTAATGGCAGACTGACACTTACTGAATAATTTTTCTAACAGTTATATAAACTAAATTGCCTATATGGGCCAAACAGTTAATATAAACATTTACGATGATAAAGGGAAATGACATTAGACATCAGTATCAGGGAGCACAGAGAGTGTGGAGAACTGTGGAATACACGGCCCTGCCAAAGCAAGCAGTTGATACTCAGCACTAACTCACTGTCATCATGCAGAACTGCAACTCCAGGCTTACAAAATTTCTTGACTTTTCGTGAGACTTTAAGTCACTATAAAGACTAATACTGTGTAGAACACACAGCACTTCTAAGAGCCAGGTCCAATCCCAAGAAAGTTTGTGTGCCTATGTCATCTACTTAACACACACAATAGAAACGTGATACTTTGTGCAATATAACATAACTAGAAAGGCAAGAAGAAAATGATGTTCTGAATAGCAGTTCCCAATGAAGCTAAGAATTATGAAGCATACATTTCTGAGGGTCCAATAAGCAGCATCCTTTGATAGAAAAATGTTAGACACTTTATTGATTAAGATATTTCATGGGAAAGTTTATGTACTTTATAAGGAAACATTATTTTTAATAATTAAGAATATGTAAGACATAGAAAAATATATAGAATGAGTACCCACATCTAATAAAATATTAACAATATTGTTAAAATCTCTTACCCACAAAATCTTCCTCTATAGCACCCCACC
Source organism: Pteropus medius (assembly GCF_902729225.1). Taxonomy (NCBI): domain Eukaryota; kingdom Metazoa; phylum Chordata; class Mammalia; order Chiroptera; family Pteropodidae; genus Pteropus; species Pteropus medius. Next base: position 14,720,057 of record NW_024355205.1, read on the forward strand.
CCCAATTTATAACTACTGTCTTGAAAACGTGGTGATTACCATTCTGAAGGAAAGATTTTTGATGGTTGATAATTATGATAATATCACCTACTAAGATATATTTATATCTTCATTAATTCCTCTAATAAGCTATAACATAGGATTCATATTTCAAAGATAAAGAAAATCAGGGAATAAGAACAGTTTAGTAACTTGCCTCAACTAGTGAATGACAGACTGAAATCAAGACCTTCTGCTCCAAATCTCAGGATCTTTCTAACTAAATCACTACGATATTTATGAAGTCAAAGCAATTAATTTCATAGATATAAAAACATAAGGATAGGTTTTTGATTTTGTTCAAAAGACCAATCTGTTCAAAATACTACATTTGTCCCAGTAATGTAAATGAAATATAATTCCATTCTAAATACATTCGCATATACTAATATAACTTCCTAATTTTATTTGTGAAATATAGGGACCAATTCAACTATGGGATAAAAATACATTGTTAGGTTCACCGGATTTTTTAAAGTAATTTTTATTTTTACTTTTAAAAATATTTGATTTCATTTCTCAAGTACTGGATTCATTTCTCAAACATTATTCTTGTATAGGGAATTCAGATACAAATGTTCTCTCACTTTCTGTCCATCTGCAAATATCTTTCTTTTACTCTGACTGGTGAATAATTTGAATGGATATGGGATTCTTGGTTGCAGTCTTTTTCTGTCAGTCACCTTCCCCTCAAATCCTTTCCAAGGGCCCCCTAACACTGTTTCAGCTTTAAATTTGTCCCAGAAGAGGAAAGGCATCACAACAGGTCTCTTGGCTGAAACCTTCCAGGTCTCACCTGCCTATGTGAGTCAGTAGCTTCTTGGCTCAGAAAAAAATCATTTGGAGCTGGGAATGGAGAGTAGACTGGCAGATACATATTGCTATCATTCTGATTGCTTTCTACAGTTACTTTTTAAAAAAAGATTAAGAGGAAAATAGAAACAATATAGAGTTAAAAGAACATTTTATACTAATCCGTTTTTAGTTAAGTATCATCATACTAGCAGGCTTAGAATGAAAATACCTTTGGGGCTTGCGTGCCAAAATTTCTAATGTTTTATCTATTTTAGAATATATTAGATCCTAGGGATTACCATGAATTCCATCTAAAGTTGGTAAATGATACTGTTATTCAGAACTAGAAATCAAATCTTATTTAATAAATAATAATACCAAATACAAATGCACGGAATACAGCAATTTCTCAATATAAGAATTATACAACAAGGACATATTTAAGAACACAATGTCACAGTTATATTGTGTGAAGTAAACTTACAAAGAAAAAATTATATTCCATTAAAAAATAATATTCCTTACATGAAAACTAGTAATGCATAATTGCATAAATATCAACAAAATTAAATTATAGAGAATATGTTGTTCCTTAAAAATAAATTTTAGTACTGACATTAACAGAACAGTAGGAAGACTATGAACTTTTACTGTAAGTTTTTAAAGGCTGTAGTAAAGTTAAAACACTATTGTGTTATGATACCCCAAAAATATATATTAGCATAGATAATATACTGTAATTTTAACTCATTTAAAGAATATTGTACTTCTGCTAGAAATTCTTATCATATAGGGCTTACAAGAAATGTTAAAAGGTCTTCTTTATGCAGAAATAACCAGAAATAAGAATATATAGGGTTTAAAATTTCTAAATTAATAAAGGACTTTTAATGGGGGTGAGGGGGTTGGTAGTCTTTCTATTGTCATGAATTCTCCAGAACTGCCCTGCCCTTTCCCTCCTCTTGGTAGCTAAGAATACCCACTTAACTCCACTTGTAAGCCCTCGTTTTAGAGAGGAGTATCCAGATTCTTAAGAAAAAACAAAAGCCCTAAGATAAAACTAAAATATAAGTCCGTTTCCTGATGGCTTGAAGAGGTGACTATCCTCAATGTCTAGACTTTTTCCTTTGACTTTGGATTTATCCTTATTTAATCCAATTCCCTGAGTTCCTTATAAATAGACTGCACATCTAGATTCTCAAAATACTGCCAAAGCTAACTTTCAAGATCAGCACAATCATTTAAGCCATGACTATATAAAAAAACAGCAGCAAAGAGAAGCCTATTCTTATATAAACCAGTCACCTAAAACTAAACTATTTAAGCTATCTGTTCACCCTTCTCATTTCCTTTCATATTCAGTTCCCTGAACCCCTGGCCACCAATATGGAATTCTGACAGTTGACAAAAATATGGCCATTCTAGCTGCCACAGTGGCTGTACCATTTTAATTCCCACTAACAGTGTAGAAGGGGTCCAGAGTCTCTACATCCTCACCAACACTTGTGCTGTGGTATGTATATACACACAAAGGAGTATTATTCAGCCTTAAAAATGAAGGAAATTCTATAATATACTACAGCATGAATAAGGCTTGAGGACCCTTGTGCTAAGTATAAGTGAGTCATAAAAAGAAAACACTGTATAATTCTACTCATATAAGGTACTTAGAGCAGTCAGTATCATAACTTAGAGCTGCCAGGGGATTAGAGGGAGGGGAAAATGGAAAGTCATTGTTTAATGGGTATAGAGTTTTAGTTTCACAAGATGAAAAGAGTTATGGGGATGGATGGTGGTGATGGCTGCACAACAATGGGAATGTATTTAATACCACTGAACTGTACACTTAAAAATGGTTAAGATAGCAAATTTTATGTTAAGTGTATTTTATGACAATAAAAACAAAATGAGAAAAATACATACAGGGGTGTTTACTTATAGGACTTGTATTGTTAGAACCTTCCATCCGAAGAGAATGTACAGAATAAATATTTCAGATCTTATAGACACATGGTGTTCGTTAGCGTACTATTAGGCCCTCATCGGGTGTTTTCTTTACATTCAATTGTTCAAGATTCATTACTTTTACATGTTCAAAAATATTATAGATCACCTCTTATGTATAAGGTACCATGCTACAAGTTGAGGATAAAAAGAGAAATAGATATAGCTTCTGGTTTCAAGGATCTAATAGTATGACAGAGAAAATAATAATTTAAACAAACTACTATTTACTAAATGTCTGCATTGTGCCAAGCATGTGTGATATTTCTACCTTAAATTTTTTTCAAAGAGCTTCACTGAGATATAATGGAACTACGATAAAATTATTTAATCAGTTTGATAGGTTTTTGATATACTCATAAAGCCATGAAGTGTCACTACTGTTAAGATAACGAGCATATCCATCACTCTAAAATTCTCCACATGTCCTTCTTTAATTCTTCCACGCCTCTCTGTGCCTCCACTCCACTTCCCAGTCTTCAGGCAAACATTGATCTGCTTTCTATCACCACACATTACTTTGCATTTCCCAGTATTTTTTATAGTTGGAATCATACAATATGTATTTTGTTTTGGTATGGCTTTTTAACTCAACGTAATTGTTTTAAAATCCATCCACATTGTGTGTATATCAGTACTCATTCTTTTTAATTGCCATATTCCACTGTCAGGATACTCTATATTCATTCAGTCTTTATTCATTCGCCTGTCAGCATTCAAATTATTTCCAGTTTTTTGGCTACTACTAAAAATACTATAAACATTCACATACAAATCTCTGTATAACTATGTGCTTTCATATCTCTAGGTATAAATATCTGGCATTGGCATGGCTGAGCCACATGGTAAATATATGTTTAACTTTAAAAAAAAATTACCAAACTATTTCCAAAGTGGTTTTACATTCCCACCAGCAGTGTATAAGAGTTCCAGTTACTCTACATCCTAGTAATGACTTAGTACAGTCAGTATTTAATTTCGAAATTCTAATAGGCACCTCATTGTAGCTTTAATCTATATTCCTCTAATGATTAATGGTGTTGAGCATCCTTTCATGTGCCTATTTATTATCCATATATCTTCCTTGGTAAAATGGATGCTCAAAACTTTTGCCACTTTTTATCGGATTGTTTTCTTATTAAGTTTTCAGAGCTCTTAATTATAATGAAAGTAATTTTTCATATATGGGGTTTGCAAAACCGACATACACACAGAGAGAGAATTGTATATTTATATTTATTTTCTGGATAAAGTCCTTCCATGGTTACAGCTAAGAAATCTTTACCTAACTCCAATTCACAAAGATTTGTCCAAGGTTTACACCTACAAGTTTTATAGTTTATGTTACATTTAGTTCCATAAAACAAATTTAATTTTTTATACAGTACATTATACACTGAAAAATCTTCCTTTTTTTTTTTTTTATGTTGCTATCCAATTGTTCCAACATCATTTATGGAAAAGACTATCATTTTCCACTCAATTGCTTTTTCACCTTTGTTAAAATCAATTGGGGATATATGTGTGTGTGTGTGTGTATAATATATATATATATTATATATATTATATATATATATATAATTAGACTATTCTGTTCCACTGATCAATTTGTCACTTTTGGTACTAATAATACACTGTCTTGCTTGCTATTTTATATTTATTTTTATATTAACTCTTGATACCTGATAGAGTCCTCTAACTTTTTTCTTCTTTTTCAAAGTAGTTTTGGCTCTTCTGTTTTTTGTATCCCAAATTTTATCAATTTCTACCAAAAAAAAAAAAAAATAGCCTGCTAGGATTCTGCATGGGATTGCGTTGAATCTACATATCAATTTGATGAGGAAGGACATCTTAATACTAAATTTTAGCCTGGTATATCTTTTTCCATCATTTTTACCTCTTAGTCTTTATATCTGAAATGGTTTTTTTAATATGCAGCATCATCTTTAACTTATCATCTTCTACTTTATATCACTTCATATATACTAAAAAACCTTATAATAATATACTCATTTCTCTCCTTCCAGCCTCTGCATCATCATCATCATTGCTGCTATATATTGTTATAAATTCCACAATATATTATGTTGTTTATGCTTTAGTTATCTTTTTAAAAATATATATATCTACCCATGTAGATATTTCTACTACTCTCTATTATTTTATGCCAATTCACGTTTCCATCTATTATCATTTCTTAATGCTGAAAGACCTTCCTTTGACATTTCCTGGGTGCAGGTTGTTTGGTGATAAATTCTTTCCATTTTTGTGTGTCTTAAAAAAAAAAAAAATCTTCTTTTGGCTTTCAGTTTTGAAAAATATTCTCCCAGAGCACAGAATTCTTCGTTTATAAAACTTTTCTTCCATTATTTTAAAGATGTTGCTTTACTGTCTTATAGTTTGCATTGCTTCCAATGAGAAATCTACTTTCAAAGTTATCTTCGTTCCTTCATACATAATCACAATGAGTATTCATTTTTTATTCTATTTGCTTTTAAGATTTTCTCATAACTGGTTCTAAGCAGTTTGATTATTATACAACTTAGTGTAATTTTCTTCATATTCTTGTGCTTGGGGCTTGCTGAGCTTCTTGGAACTGTTGGTTTACAGTTTTTATCAAATTTGGAAATATTTTGGTCATTATTTCTTCAGTTATATTTTTGTTGCCCCCTTTTCTTACCTTTCCTTTCAAGACTCACTCTTATTCCATGTATATTGTATATTTAGCTGCCTAAAATTGTACCACAGCTCACAAATATTCTTTGATTTGTTTTTTTCAGTCTCTTTCTCTACAGTTTCTTTTTGGATACTTTCTTTTGCTATGTACTTAGTTCACTAATTCATATTTTACAATACAGCATCTCCATTAATCTCGTCTAGCGTACTTTTCATTTTAGACATGTAGTTAGTTTTCTGTGTAGAATTTAGTTTTTTTTAATAGCTTTCATGTCTCTATTTAATATGTTCAGTCTTTCTAGCAATGCTCTGACCATAAACAATATAGTGATAATAATTCTATTAATGTCCTTGTCTATTAATTCTATTATTGTGTCAATTCTGGGTCAGTTTTAACTGATTGACTTTTCTATTATATGTTATATTTCCTTGGATTTTTGGATGAATGGTAGGTTTTTATAAGATGTCAGACATCATGAATTTTATTTTGTTGTGTGCTGGATATTTCCGTATTCCTATAAATAGTCTTAGTCTTTGTTCTGGGATACAGTTACATCCTTTGGAAGCAGTTTGATCCTTTCAGTTCCTGCTTTGTAGGCAGGACCAGATAGCTCTAAGTTTGTAGTTGATTTTTACCCACTAATGTTTTTTTAGTACTTGATTGGAAGCACCGCGAATTAAGAGGTTTTCTATACTGGTTGTTGGGAATAGGCACTAATGCCAACTCTCTATAAGTTAACAGGCACGATTTCCTCTAATCACTTCAGGTGGTTTTCCCCCAAGCCTTAGATAGTTTCCTCACGTGCACATACTGATAAGTAGTCTATTGAATACATGAAGGGGACTCTCTGCAGATATCCTGTAGCTCATTCCTCTCTGGTAACCTGCCCTGTGATCTCTAGAGGCTTTGGCCTCCCTGGTATCACAGCTTCGTGTTCTCAACTCAAAGAGACCATCAGGCTCTAACTAGGTTTTCCCTATCTGTGGCATGACCTGGAAACTTTCTCTAGGCCTTAAGCTGGAACAACTGAAGGGCTCACCCCATTTTTCCCATCTCTCAAGAATCACTGCTCTTCATGCTTGATGTCTTGAGAGCTGTTTTTTCAAATAATTTGTCCAATTTTTTTTCTTTTATTTTTATTAGTTGTTTCAGGTGGGAGAGTAAATCCAGTCTCTGTTACTCCATATTCATTGGAACAGAAAGTCCATTATTTCTTTTAATACTACAACAACCTTATGAGGTAAAGTTTCTTGCTCAAAGTCATGTAGCCATTTTTTCTAACGCATGTTAACAAAAATGCATTATCTATACAAATAAACCTATAAGTTCCCTTTGGACAACTTCTACATCCTTTTCCTAAGTAATCTACATTCTTTCAAAGCTCAGCACAAGAGGTATCACCTCCTGAAAACCTCATCAGTTCCAGCTTATTTTCTTCCTGACTCCTTTCACGATGGTTACAATTTTCTGCTTTATGTTCTTGCAATGCCCTGGGAATACATGTATCAGCACATCTTCAGTATAATTATTCATTGTGTTGTCTTTATTTCCTTTTTTGAAGGCTGTCAGCTTCTTGAAGGTAACGACTATCTGACAGTTTTATATCATTAGCACCTGGAAAAGTGTCTGGAAAAGTCAACGTTCAGTAAGTATACATTTGAAATAAACTTCCTTGTAACTTTTAAAATCCTTATAAGTATTATATATAAATTAATTTTGAAGTATTAATTTCACCGAATTTTATCTGTTAGGAAGAATTTACCTAATTCAAATAGCTAGACATTTGAAAGAATAATATGTTATTAGGGAAATTATAACAAGTAGTAATAATGAACCATGTCATCTACATATAATTAATAAGTTTTTAAACCAACCTATTTGGTTATAGAATGCAATTCTTAAAGTGATCATATGAGCTCCAAATATATATGTGGTAACATCTACGTGCCATAACTTTCCAGGCCAACATGACAGACATTCCTAAGAAAGACCATAAGCTACTTGAAAAAAAAAATTAACATCTTTTTTGGACAAAAATATAATAGCTATTATTTATTGTATGCTTTCATGTTCCAGACCCTTTGCTAAGCACTTTACATACATCTCATTTAAGAAAATTCTCATAACACTCCTGACAAGGCAGGCATTCTTAATGCTATCATTTAGATGAAGAATAAATTACCTTAAGTCACAAAAATGATAAAGTGGTAGAACCTGAATTTTAATCCAGATCACAAAATCTCTGTTCTTAAAACACTGTACTGCCTCATATTTTGAGATCCATTTGTTTATTAACTTTCATGGGGGAAAAAAAAAGTCTAATAATTTTTGATTGCCATAAAACAAAGTTAAAACTAAATTTCCTTTTGGATGTAGCTTCTAATGATCTTAATGGTTGTAAGCACCACCTTAAAAGCTCATTTTAATCAAGCTTTTTCAGATGAATAACTTGAAAAATATTAAACATATTCACAGTATAGGTACTGTGCCATTTGCTTTAAAGTAAAATGCAATCTCACTATGACAGACACACATATCAACAGCTTATCATATTTCTGGCTATATTTCATTTTAACAGTTACTATAATTCTATCTCTTAGGATCGAGGTCTAAGCTAGAAATATTACAAGTAGCTCAAAAGTAGATTTATCTTGCCTCTAGAACGTAGCACCAAGTTGGTTTAAATAAAGACAAGAAAAGAAAAGAATTAAACCTATGACACATATTCTGTTCTCGATAGAAAATTCATCTTAGAGTTTTACCAAACATTTTCTCTGAAGAGTTTAAGAAGTTTGCAAAAAAGTTATATAATAGCTATTTTTTTTATTATAAACTAGAGAAAAATGTAATTTTATAGTGTCTTTTATAGATGAAGAAGTTTAAATAAAGAGGTGAATCTTAACCTAAGATTACACAGCCTTGAGGGCCTGTTTAAGAAGCCCATATTCATGATCCCATTAAATGATGCTGCTCATATACTATACAAATACATAGCCATGCTTAATTGTTTATAAATTGTCCATGGCAGCAAGCGGCAGGGTTGAGCAGTTAGTTGTGGTACAGATTGTATGGCTCAGAAGGCCTAAAATATTTATCTGATCCTTGATAGAAAAGGCTTACTCCCCATCTAGACTGCTATAGCTGTATCTTTCCCATTTACCTTTTCCATCCTATATACAGCTACTAAAATTATTCTCACAAAACAAGGTTCTCATTAAGCTGATGCTTAAAATATACTCTGCATTGCTTCTAGAGCTAAGCATAAACTTATCACTTTAGTTTTCAATACTATCAATAATACTCCAAGCTTAGTCTTCTATCTTTATTTTTCAACCATGTCTGTACGCATAGCTAACATTTCAGCAATATGTCGCATGTCACTATTTCTCAACCACATCATGCAGAACCCTCTATTTGGAATTTCCTTTTCACCAGTCATCCTTAGTTGCAGAAACGCTGAAATGCCACCACATTTACCAGCCCCACATAGTTAGATGAAAATAGTATGCACTTATTTAATGGCTCATAGAACACTGAAATCTTTGTGAAAATGCTACAGACTACTTTTCTAGTCTTTCATAATGAGGGCCCTCTCCCTTCCTCAATTTCCTTCATTCCTAGCCCCAGCTATGGAGCCTCACTACTTAAACCACCTTGTAGTAATAGAACTTAAGAAGAATGCTTAGATTTGGAAAGGACGCAGCTTTATCTGAAAGCGAGGTAGATGAAGTAGGAATTCCCTCCTCTCTGTGTAGCCAAGGTAAGCAGGGAGACAGAAGAAGAACTTTGGCTATTTTACTGCAAGTTTAGAAGCATAAAACAAACAAAATGGAAGAAAGCGCAAATTCAAACCATCATCTACTTGTGACAGCTACACAATTGTGCTACTGAGTAGAAATGTTTACTTAACACTTTGCTGTTAGAAACTGAGAACTTTTTTGACAGCTAAACTAAGAGATTTTCCTATAGAAGTAGGAAATTAAGACTTTTTAAATGCATCAATTATTTGTATGTTAGGCTTCTCAGAAATTCTAAAATAATGCCATGTAAAACAAGTATATCTACTAATAGTTCTAGACATGGCATTGAGGTTAAAGTAAAATTAGATTCAATAACACAGTTGTTTATATTTTGAAAGGTCAAACACAAATAATTTGTTTTCTAATTTTTTTCTAAAAGACATAAAAGGATAAACATTCGTATGGTTCTAAACTCTATTTTAGTATCTTCTTTTTTAACATCTTTGTAGCCACCTACTTTTGCTTATCACAATTTTAAGTATCAGTACTTCTTTTAGTCCCTAAATATTAACATTTTAGGATGGTCTACAAGACATTATTTTAAACAATTACATAAATGTCTTTCCGGATCTTTTCAGAATTCAGTTTAAAATAATACTTCCTATGTTTAAAATCCTTTGTAGCATTACAACGGCTATTTCTAAGAACTTATTCGCTGTGACTACTTTTCTTTGTGCTTTTTGACTTTGTCTCTCTCCCTTCGTATCACCTTATGACTGCTGAGAAGGGAATGGTGTTCTCTGCAGTACCAATTATCTGGAATAGTCTACCTATTTCTCTTTGCTTTACTGACTTCAGATAAGTTTTAACAGTCTTAACAAAAACTTTTATGTTTTATTCCAAGTTATATTTTCTTTGAGTGCAGTTACTTTACTTTGCCTATAAAAAAATCTTGCAAAATTACTTTTTTGAAGCATTTTCCCAACTAAAGGACAAGAGATAGAAATATTAGAAAGTTTTTTAAAACATGTTTTCTCCTCAAAAAATCCATAATATATCCAGTTGTTTGAAACATTGTTTTCAAAACGGGTAATGATACAGATAAACCTACAAAAGGTCAAGTAAATATTTTATTTATTTTGTTTCCATAAAAGCATTGCATAAAATAACTTATCTGATTTGAGCGATTTACTGAGACATTTTATAGATGGAATATTTGCAATCAAGGTATGTTTGACATGCGTCCAACAGTTTTATACAGGTAAAGGAAAGGCAAAAGATTGAGTATCAGAACATCTGTATTCTAGTCTTGACCATGTGGTTGCTAAGACCTATAGTTTCCTCATGCATGCAAGTATGCCCATCACAATGTTTTTGAAAAATAGAAGAATATGCCCAACAGAAGAATTGTTAAATAAATAATGTTCAAACTCCATGATAAAAGCATAATAGTAGTGAATATTTCATATGTTTTAAAGACATTAAATAACATGGAGAAATGTTAAATTATATTTTTGGAAGACTTCAAACCTATATATGAAAAATGATCCAGATTTGTAAAATAATTAAAAATAAAATGCATATATTAGAAAGAACTAGAAAAAATATACATATAGCCAAAGGGTAACAATTTTTATTTTCTTCTCTATCCTTAATTCCACCTGTGTTTTCTAAGTCCTACTTAGAAAGTCCTACTAAGTCCTATGACGTACTACTAAGGAAAATGGGTATTATGACAAAAGTAAAAATCTTTAAAGATAAAGAAAATAATTTTAAAAATTTGAAGACTATTAATTTTTTTTAGTTTGTGATAAAGTATGTTTATGTCACACATTTTAGTATATTTAAGTTTGCTCTAAAAATGGCAAGACTATTTAAATTTTACCTGTAATCTGACATTTGACACCCATTTTTACTACTACCATGAGGTTAAACACAAATTTTGCTAAGAGGTTAATTTTATAATAGATAAATGTACTAGCCTTTGGCCTCAGGAGACCTGTGATCAATAACTGGCTTAAATAATAAGTGAAAATGATGTAGATGGTCAGATACTGGCTTTTTAGTTGACATTATTCTAATCACAAAACCACTTCACAATTCATCATAATTAACGATCTCTGCTTAAGGAAAGCCCAAAACCATGGATGTTGTTAATCATGATTAAAAAGTATTGGCAGAGCCTTGATTTCTAGCCTACGTTGCCTGTTGCCATTTTTCTTTTAGAATTCTAACATAGAGTGCAAGTAACACATATATATCATGAATACATTATTTCTTGGGCTTTCATTCTAAAAGAATCAGATCCCTCTGTCTTTATTACCAGTATACTCCTGACCCCTCCTTGCTGACCTAAAAAACTAGGTAAATTAAGTCCTATTTTTAGTCTTGAAAATTGCAATACTAATATAATCCTATATTCAAAAGTACAGCTTTATACGCTTTAAAATTTCCTACTATAAAAGGGCAACAAAACAATACATTATCATAGTAACTTGTGTATGATAACCATCATTCTTTATCACTTGACTAAGCCCCAGTTGATTTTCTTAAAGAACTGACCATCTAACCAAAAGGGCAGCTGTGATCACTCAGATATTTCAGATACATTCTTCTAAAAAAGTAAAGATAGGAAACAACTTAAATCTCCAACAATAAAGAACTAGTTAGGTAAATCTACTCAATGAGACATAGTGTATCTATTAAAAACAAATGACAATGACAATATTAAAATTTAAAGTATGCAAAATTGCCTACCAACCAGAAAATTACAGAGTACTATATATTAAGAATATTTAAACTATTCATACCTTTTGACATAGGATTTTCATTTCAAAAATCTAGCTTTGATTCCCAATCATTCGAGGCTGACCAAAATACTTGATGAACATAGATGCAAAGATTCTCAACAAAATATTAGCAAACTGAATTCAACAATACATTAAAAGGATTAAACACCATGACCAAGTGGGATTCTATCCCAGGGATAGAAGGATGGTTCAACATCCATCAATCAGTCAATATAATATGTCACATTAATAATGCATAGAAACCATATGATCATCTCAGTAGATGCAGAAAAGCATTTGAAAAACTCAACATCTTTTTATGATAAAAACTCTCAACAAAGTGGGTAGAGAAAGTACATAGCTCGACATAATAAAAGCTACATATGACAAACCCACAGCTGAAATCATATTCAATAGCAAAAAAGGTGAAAGCTTCTCCTCTAAGATCGGGAAAAAGACAGGGATGCCCACTATTACCACTTACTTCAACATAGTATTGGAAGTCCTAGCAACAGTAATCATACACAAAAAGAAATAAAAGGCATCCAAATTGAAAAGAAAGAAGTATTTGCAGATGGCATGATACTAAATGGAGAGGATCCTAAAGACTCCATCAAAAAACTATTAGACACACACACAATGGAATACTATTAAGCTTAAAAAAGTATGAAATCTTTCCATTTGTGACAACATGGATGGACCTAGAACAGTATTATGCTAAGTGAAATAGGTCAGACAGAGAAAGACAAATACTGTATGATTTCATTTATATGTAGAATCCAAAAAAAAAAAATGAATAAACAAAACAAAACAGAAACAGACACATAGATGTAGAGAACAAGTTGATAGTTGCTAAAGGGGAGAGTAAGGGAATGAGAAAAAAAAAAGAATTTGGCCTAAAGTAATCATTTAATATACAAAGACTTATGCACACAATGTTATCTATGAGAGCAAATTATTGAAAAACTGTTGAAAGAAGTATACTAGCAAGTTTCCAACAATGGGGGAATAAGTTAATTTATCGCATTATGTTGATATACTAAAATATAATGCAGCTATTAAAAATACAAAAATCAGACGTGTTTCCATAGTGAGCAGTTAGCATGTCTGCTTTACATGCAGAAGGTCCTGGGTTCGCACCCCAGTGGAGCCACGGTCCATGGTCTACGGCCATGCCACCCTGAACAAGCCTGATGTTTGATCTCAGAAGCTAAGCAGGGTCGGGTTTGGTTAGTACTTGGATGGGAGACCACCTAGAAAGACCAGGTGCTGTAGGCATAAATAATAATAATAAATAAAAAACAACAACAATAAAAAAACCCCAAATCATGACATTAAAAATTATTCAAACTGTACTGTTAAGTGAAAATACAGAATACAAATTTAGATTATACTTTAGATTTACATGAAATATGTATTACAACATGGGCACACAGAAGAAGGATGTGAAAACAATTATCCAAAAATTTTATAATACTATGTTCTTACTTCCAGTAATGACAACAGAAGGAAATAGGTGTATACCTGGACAAAATGACTAAAACCAACCATTTTAGAGCACTGGGAAATAACCAAAGGCGAACAATCTGAGAAGTATTTACTGAGGCACACTGTTCATCAAGTAAGAGTGTCATGTTTTGAACTTCTTGCTTGGGGCACACTACTTCCCCCACAACTTGAATGGCAAAAACCACAGCTTTTGGCACCAAGGGAATGGACTTGGTTCAGAGCAGTAGCAGAACAACTAGATCTTTACTGGGAAGATTTTCAAAATGAGAGACATAGATTGTGAATTATAAACTATCCACACCAGGCTGTCTAATAAATTATGCATGTGTGCAGAAGGTCTCAGAGGACATGGTGAAGATTAAAAGCCTGAAACACTTGTAAATCTGTTCCACCTTGGAAGGTATTCTTCATCTACACTCATAATATGGCCACAGTGCGAAAGCTTTACTTTTTTGAGGGATCATTCATTGACCACTAAACTATACAGGCACAGGAGAGACCCTTAAGGAAACAATACCAACAAATACACAAAAACTGATCCGAGACATCAACAGCTGAACACTGCAGGGGAAACAAATTTCACAGATTGAGTCTAGGAAATATGTGAAGAAATAATGGCCCCAAAATACCAAATTTGGTGGAAAACTTTAACACTTCAACAAAGCTCAATGAATCCCTAGTAGACAAATGCAAAAAGAACCACACATACACATCATAGTCAAACTCCTAAAAGCCAAAGGTAAAGAGAAAATCTTGAAAGCAGCAACAGAAAAACACCGCAACACATACAAGGAACATATGATTAATAGTTGACTTTTCATCAGAAGTAATGCAGACTAGAAGGCAGTGGGAATGGCATATTTAAAGTGCTGGTGGAAAAATACATGTCAATTAAGAATTAATTCTATATCTAACAAAAATAAAGACAAAATTAAAACATTCACAGATAAAAACAGATAATTCATTGCTAGCAGGACTGACTTAATAAGAAATACTGAAGAAAGTCCTTCTGGCTAAAAGAAAGTAAATAATCACTTAGAACCAAAGGAAAAAAATGAAGAGCACTGGGAATAGTAAATATGTGAGTAAATATAAGAGATTTAAAAAAATTTTATTTTCTTAAATTTTTTAAAAGACATATACTTGCTAGAAGTAAAGATTCTTCCATTGTACTGTTGCTTATCATGTATATAGATGTAATATGTATGATAGCAATAGTACAAAGGAGAGAAAAAAAGGTAAAATGTATAAATGGAAGTAAATTGATATATTTTATTGGAAGTAATCAATATTAACTTGAAGTAGATTGTGATAAAGATGCATATTATAATTCCTACAGCAACTCTTAAAAAAATAAATTTTTTACAATGTTTTCAAAAACTTTTACAGTCAGAATATCATTGGAATACAAGAGTATAAATATATACTGTTTACAAAAGACTGCAACAATGTGCACCAAATAAATAACAGCCCTGAATCAAAACAGAACCATTATAAGTGACTTTTCCCTTTTCTTTGTTTCTGGATTGCATATGAAGTGATTCCAATATTTTTAAATAGGATATCCCAATAAAATGTAAGCCATGTAAAATATGCCATAATAAATATATCAAAAAGCCCAGGAGATACTGAAGACATTTTTAATGTGGTTATCACACATGGGCATCAGGGAGTCTATGAACGTGCTGAAATAGTACACAATTCTATTTTCCTGGACAGAGAATCTACAGCTTTTGTCAGATTCCCAAAGGGATCTATGTGTCCAAAAAAAGTTAAGAATCAGTGTTGTAAAGCAGGGGTCTCCAGCCCCAGTACCAATACCGGTCTGCGGCCTGTTAGGAACCGGGCCACACAGCAGGAGGCGAGCAGCGGGCAAGTGAATGGAGCTTCATCTGTATTTGCAGCCGCTCCCCAGCACTAGCATCACCGCCTCAGCTCCACCTCAGATCATCAGGCATTAGATTCTCATAGGAGCACCGGTCCCTGGTGCCAAAAAGCTTGGGAAACGCTGACCTGGTACATAGGGAAATACCTTGCACATATGGCAGTTCCTAGTGGGATCAGCAGTGGCATAGGGCAGAGGAGGGTCAAAGCAGAGAAGGACTTAAAAAGGAGAGGTGAAGGTCTTTTCCTTTTTTTTTTTTTCTTTTTAACTATTGAGACCTTTGTCATGAACGCAATTCTCAAAACTGCCACAAAAACTTGGGGACCCTGATATCCACCTTAACTAGAAGGGCAAAAGTCAGTATAGCACCTTTTGCAAAAAGAAGTTTGGTTCTATTTTAATACTGTCTTCAAGAAGGGTTCAGATTAAACAGTAAGAAAAGAATTGGAATATAGAGATACTTTGGTACATCAGTAATGCTCAAATGTCACCATGTCTCTGTGTGTTGCTTGAAGACTGTCAAATGGTAACATCTCAGTAGATTAATGGCTCTATCACATCCTCTAAAGCAGAGTTCCACATGGATTTCAAGAAGCCTGAGAACCCTTGAATGTGTTCCAGGAGGGTTCCTTTGAGAATGTTCGTTGAGAATTTTAAAATGTGTTTTTGGTGATTCTCTAATAAAAACTACTAATAGAAGCATATGAGTAGCCCACTTATTAGCAAGCAATTCAATGTAATTTCAGGTCCAGGATTTATGTTTATGTTCATAATCAAGTCTGGTGCCATGTGATCCCCTAAAGTGCTGGCGTCTGTTTTTAATGTATCCTTAAGCATGTCTGACGGCTGCTAAGGATGCCCATCCAAACGTCCATGACAACAATGGCCTCACATCCACTGCTGTACTCATGTTAAATTTTCTGGCAGTTAAAAAAGACAAAATGATTCTCATTGCAGTTATAATTTGCAACTATGGCATTTTCACAAAATAGTAAGTCTTTAATTTCTCGAGTTATATACTAAATTGAGACATAGTCATTTTTATGCCGGTAAATCAAAGTACTATTTGATTTAGTAACTGAAGTATTATTCTGGACCAATGAGAAAAAACTGGATGCTTTGTTTGCGTCAAAAGCAAGCCAACAACGTCATAGCACTCTTGTACAATATTGAGGGATTCTGCAGTAGACTTAACAGAGAAAAGTAGTGGGAGATATGAGGCATATCACGTGAAACAGAGTAGGGTAGTACAGACAGGCCAAACTCAAAAAACCTTAGCTATAGCATCCTTTTTTGTATCATCGGTTAAGCTGACATTCCGCTAATCTTTGCATATACTAACTTGCAATGACTAGAACAGCGGTGAGCGTAGAAGTAAACTAAGAACTTTTTGTTAAATAGATTTTCAAAAATTTTCAGCATTTTATTACTTTTGGTTGTATTATTAATAACGAGATCATGAAAACAATGGCTCAGTGATTGAAATAAGCTTACTTATCTATTTACTTAAATAGAAAAATTGTTACGACAAAAATCTCAAAATCATTTAGGAAACATATGAAACATAAAACATGCAAATAAATCTATTAATAAATCAAATGTTGGAAATTCAATGCAAATAAAACAATATTGTCTACATTAAATTAAGATTGCTAATTGATACTAAACTGGTTAAGTCTTATTTTCATTGATTTAAAACTTTTATTTTTAATTTGTAAATTTAGGAAATTTGCATTTATATCTAAATTTGAGAGGTACCTAAATACACAAAAAGAATGGGCTCTAGAGCCTAAATTGCCTGGGTTTAAATTTCAGAGCTAACATTTCTTAGCTGTGGGATCTCGAACAATTTATTTAGCCTATCTGTGCCTGTTTCCTTATTTATAAAATGGAAATAGTAATAGTACTAAAAAATCCCACCATAATGTTTTAAGTGGAAGTTTAAAAAAACGTATGAGCTCTGGAGTCAGACTGCCTTGGTTTTATAGCTCAATTTTCCTTCTCCTGGGATGAATTATTGCAGGGTTTTATTATCTATATCATAGGGTTATTGTAAAGATTAGATGAGTATGTGTGTATATACTCTATCTACCTATCATCTATTATCTACCTACCTATTTATGCAATGTTCTAGCACATAGCAAGTTATATATGTCATCTAATATTATTTTTACTATAATTTCATTAATAATATTACTATTATGATTTTATAGTTATATAAACACTGTAACTGTAAGGAGTTTAAATCCAGTAATATATATACGTTAAGCAATCTTATGATATAGTATCAAAGTCTATAAAGTGAAGAAGTAACAATAATTTTTTTCTCTTTAAAGAGAATCCACATATGACTAAAATTCAAGAAACTATTTTTAAAGATTATATCTCTACCATTCTGTGTATCTTAAATTACATTTGTTTTAACCATAATGGAAATATGTTATTTCTAAAACTCCTAAGAGCAGTGGCAATCTAGCAACACAGCAAGGCTCACTAATATTTTGGTGGCCTACACTCACCATAAATCATCTTTGTCTATTTACAAAACACTGGATCAACTATCCATGCCCACAGCATGGCATCCACTACTCAGGCAACTATTTGACATCAGCCAAATCAAGTGTGGTCTTACCTCTGCTGATTAAATTTAAATGTTAGATCACTGAATGAAGTAAAAAACAACAATGGACATTTTGCCATTTTTCAATGAGTAGCACAGGTTACTCAGAATAGAACCACCACTTTTCATACAAGAGTTATGGTACCTTTTTGTACGATTAAAAGACAATTACTCATAGTGTAGAGGCTTATTTGCTAAACGATTTTTTTTTCTTATACTTTTATGATTCCATAAAAACTTAAAAAGTATTTGGAAACAAAATGCTATGTAAATCACAATGTGTCAGTTTCTTTTTAAAGAGGGATCAAAGTGAATGTTCATTTGTATTTTGGCTTAGATGGTCTTTTTATATCAAACATTAATAGGCATTTTAGTTTCTTTAGGAATGAGCTGGCATATAAATAAATAAACCATATATCGGTACACATTCACTGTTATTATGTCAGGAAACAGTATCATTCTCTTTTGTTGAGATATCTGACTAAATTACTTCATTTGTTTTTATCATACATGTGGTGGTTAGTTTTATTCTTTTACAGGTTCATGAGAAAATTTGTCATAGGTGAGCTTTCCTAAAAACGTTTGATTAGTGCTCTATGCTCCATCCTGGAGAGTGGATACAATTTGGATAACAGCCAACAGATGGCACTGTTCTCACTAGGTAACAAACACCTCATAAAGGTTTCATTACAGGCACAAATTATTAAGACCAAACATCTGCTCAAATCAGTGATTCTGAATTTTTTTGTGATGGGAAACATATTAAAACATATTAAATATTAATGAATTGAATTCACACTTAATAGTTACAGAATATGAACACCAATTTAAGGCAAATCACTTACTCATTCACCTAAAACTATTGAGTACTTATGATCACTAGGCACTAGAGATACAAAAGTGAATATGATATTTCCTGATCTCAGATAATCATACGATAATGTGATAAGTAAAATTTCAATGGAGATATGCACAGAGAAGCATAGGGGCTCATTCTGGGGATAGAATGGATCAGAGAAAGATTTTTGCAAAAATGATGCCTGAGCTAGTCACAAACGACTTGGGGTGGGTGTTGGGGAGTGTTCATTAGAATGCTATACTTTAAACAAAGGGAAAAGCAAAAGCAAGAACAAGGTAAAAAATGATATACTAGTATAATGTGGCAAGATATAATCCTGGAAGAGGTTTGTAGCATTCAAAGGGTCTGCTTTCTTAAGAAAGTTGGACTTTGACCTTGGATCCATTAAAGGAGTAATGGGGAGTGGCATGATCAGAATGATATTTTGGAGAGATGACTGCAGGAGCTACGTGAGCATGAATTTGAATAGGATAAGATTGGAAGTGAGCATCCAACACAGTGGCTGTTGTGGAAGTACAAGCAGCAAGCAATGAAGCCTTAACTGGACCAGGGGCAATAAGAGAAGAGGAGAGGGAGACATAGTTTTGAAAAATATTTCAGGGCTATGTGTTATCAGGAAATGACATGTGGGAAATGAGGAAGGAGGAATCAAGGATGACAATCAAGACAATGTATTTCACATAATTTTTGGAAATGCCACAGATAACTTTTTACTGATCCATCATCCTTTTAATTGCTTTTAATATAAAGTAGAAGTTGCTGTCCTGCTGTTATCCATCCAATCTTTACTTTTTGATAGCATCCTGTACTTTATCTTCAAAATACTTATCAGATTTGACAAATTACCACAAAATATGCTTATTATGTATTTGTCTGCATGAAGACAGGGTCCTCTCTCCTGATTTGATCACTATTCCATATCTAGCACCTAGTCTGGGACATAGTTGATGCTCAACAAATACATGTTGAAGAAACATGTATTTCTGAAGTTCTGAGCTCTACTCACCATTTGCTTGGCTGATTCCGATCCATCAGGATCAAAGGTTACTTGAGGCCACATTCAGGAAAGCATATTCTCAAGAGATGCTGCCTATTCATTAAGCACTTTAGCTTTTTTCAATGAAAGCTTTTCTCTCACCAGGGCAGGACAAGTTAGAAGATGTTTTCTAGTGTAACTGGTGCTCTCTGGTCAGGTCAGCTTTCTCCATCAGGGACAACAACTAAAACACCAATCTATAAAAACAATACACCTTCTAAGTCTTGCCAGTGTTTCTACATGTCTTGCTTGTGTCTTCTTCTTTCATGGATATTAATTTTTTCAAACGGTATAATCTTCTCTTCTCAAGGCTACTTTAAGATATCACAGTGGTTGATCAGTTGTCTAAAGTTTAACTGTCTCTTAAAGAAAAACTTTTCCTCACTCTAAAATTGTAAAATAATATTTACACCATGTGTGTGGAAAGGGAGGGAAGTACAGAGTGCTGTATTTTTAAAACACACCCAAGTTTTCCAATGATTTCCTCTATGTCAGTTTCCTGGGAATTTTAAAGAAAAAAACTGAATGTAGACTAAAGGAAATAAACAGATTTATTTTTAAAAACTTAAAAATCTGAATTTAAAAGCTATATAGACTGTCCATTCAGAATACATATTTATTTAAAAAATAAGCTGTTCTGGAGCATTTAAAATATTTATCCAATAGATTTTTCAAGTTTATTAGCACATACTTTGCACAACACATGTTCAAGGTGGTAAAGTACTATCAGCGATGGGAAAACAGATCATACTTTAAGTAATTCATAATCTAATATGGTAGGTAAGATATGCATATCATAACTATAATAAAGTATTCAAAGTACTAATACTATTAGAGAGGTATTATAAATTGGTACAGTAGTTCAGGGCTGTGAAAGATTAATTTTGACTGGATACATGCAAATGGCTTTACAGAGGAAATAGAATCTGAGCTGGTCTTTAAAGAGAAAGAGGTAGTATGTAGTCATGTCAAAAATATAATTTATAAGTATATATTTAAAAATTTTTAATTCAATTTATTTAAATTAAAGAAAAAAAGAGTTCATCTATTTCTCCCATCCTCCAACCTCCACCCCTCAGTCTTGCCTCTAACAACCACCATTCAGTTCTCTGTATCTATAGTCTTAGGTCAGTTTTGTTTTTTTTTTTAAGATTCCACATAGAAAAGAGATCATATAGTATTTGCTTTTTTCTGACTTATTTCACTTAGCATAATGCCCTTGAGGAGCATATATGTATATCTTTTAAGAAAAAAATACTGCAAAAACTGAGGTCCCCAATAACTAACTCCCGAGCATCAGAAGACATGTGATATGAGGCAACCATGTAAAGCTAGTTAAATTTAATGTAAAACATCACATCAAAAAAAAGAAAAACAGAAAAACAAAACACACCAAGTAAAAATAGTCACAATGCCATTAACTAGAAATAGAGTTAAAAATGTTATTTGGTTACCTAATTAGTAAGATTTTCTAAATTCTTAATTGGATTAAAATAAACTCTAGTCTCCAAACAATTCCAAAGCATTACTGCTTCTAAATAAAGAACTATGAATGACTCTGAAAAAAGAAGAAACTTGTATTTTAATAAGTGCCACTTAGTCATTGTAGAAACATATTTATATAGAACCTTTGACAAATTAGGGAGATAGATTAGTATAAACATTTTATAAATCATAATAAAGGTCGAATGAGAGAAAAGGAATAAATTTTATTAGGATAGCATTAAAAGCGGATGTTAAAAGTCAGGGTAAACTTTGCCATAGAAGATGAACACTATGCATCTCTGGATAACAACTTTTAGACCACATTTTAGCAATTATCTTTTAAGAGACTTCATAATTTTTTCATTGTTACTTTATACATAATGTTTATATAATGGTCATTAAATAGAAACCCTGTGTTCATCAAACAATGAGTACTGATTTGTGTTATTATAACATATTTTTTAATTGCTTCTCTAAATGTATCAAGTTATCAGAATATACTGTCATTAACTTTAGAATAAATCTGAATATATGGTTATGGAGATTTTGCTAACAAACTTACAGTTATTATTTACAGTTAGTACTGATCACAAACCCCTTAAAAGATAACGCAAAAAAATCTATTTGTGTAACAAATATTTTCATTAATTCCTGGGGAAAA
>NW_024355205.1:14747155-14959655 GCF_902729225.1 Pteropus medius
GCCATGTAATAACTACCATGTGTCTGTGGGATTCCCTGCAATGAAGCATAACCTACAGTGTCCTGAACAATAATACAAAAAATATATAAGAATACATTATTCAATTACTCTGGTAGTTTCAAGAAGGTTTGTCCTTCAGACTAATAAGTAATGGGGAATGGGGGTTATTTAATACATTTAGAATATTTAGTTTTACTTTATAAAGCTTTAATAAGCATATGTGCATAACAGTCAGAAAATAAACTTTATCTAAAATAAAGATAAATTTGAAACTACTGGTAGTGTCATGAAAATTACGTGATATCTTGTCATTTGTTTTTTTAAAGCTAACTGGCTCTACCATTTGCTTCTAAGATCACTATGTCTTAAAAATGCAATAGACAGACCTTTCTTTGGAAGAGAGGGAATGGGGGGAGACAGAAAAGGGGCCCACATTCATGCTGTTTGGATAACTGGATAATTATTAATGATTCATTGCAGAAGCAATTTTTAATAAATTTATAACTGATGAAAAGGTATCAGAAATGGATCACTGAGTTTCTAACTGGAATGTGAACCAGTCCCCAGGCTTACGATCTGCAAATGGTCCAAGAAATCATGACAGCAATATGACATTAACATTTAATCCACATTAAAGGTATTTTAATTTTCACATATTCATAGGACACACTTGTTTGTTAAAAGAAAAGAAAGATTTATGAAACCGAGCTTCCAGAAAGAAGAGAAATTTCATGTTGTTTTATCTAAGGATCACAGTTTGAGAAAAGTGTCTGTTTTAATATGCACATTTACTCTAAACCTCAAATATATATTGGCTTAGATGAGAAAAATAAATTAAAATGTTGGGAGGAGATGGATCTGTTATGTTGAAGTCAAATAGTATATGAGGTAATGAACATTTTTCTTCAGTGTTTTATAAACATATAGAATATATGAATAACATCAGTGCATTCTGAAATAATTATATCCTCAAACTCGTTTGGACAAATGTCAAAAACATTTTTTTCTGAACATAGTGGAGAGATAGTAAAATAAAACAAGGCATTTAAAAATGCAACAGATGAAAGATGAAAGTCTTTAGAATAGGTTTGTAACCTCTCTTTGCATTTTATATAGTTTATGTTGTATGTTAACCGAATCCACAAAAGTATGACAATAATACATTAACTGTGTTTATGCTCATGTTAAATAAAATGATTAGTCTGTAAACTGGAATATAGCACTTTTATTTGTAAGTTCTATGCAAAACAACCTAAAACAAAGAGGAAAGGGCTTTCATTAAAACCTGTAGTGTTACTGATGAGTATGTAATAGCAATGGGCCTGCCTACATTTCTGGCAAGCAGCAACTGTATTCTACTAACCACTGATGGGCTAAACAAGCTATTAATGACAGTTGCTTTTCAACACTTAAAATGGTTAGACTGTGTTGCCTGACCACAAGGACAAGTAGGTCATCACTCTCAAATGTTATACAATATAAGAAACATAAATGAGACCTCTGTGGGGAGTAAAAACCCACAGGTACGGCTCCAGAGTTCTTTTGCTATTCAACTATTAATAGAAAGCAAATCCCACTTAAAGTTGTAAACACTTATAATTCTTTTCACTAAAAGATTTATTGTCAATTATTTAACTTTACACCTAAAGCTGAGCAAAGTATTAGCCCTGGAACTCAGTTTCACCCCATAAATATACAACTTAACAGCTAGAAACAAAATGAAGAAAAAAATGTCCTTTTGTTACTCTTACAGAGTAAGACAATGGACATTTTGCCCCTGTGTAAATCTATGGAGTGTCCATCTCTCTGGGTTTATGAACGCCCAACCAAACATTCAGAGGTTGCAGAATCATACTCAACCTGCATATGGGAGAAACATCTAGATTTTTATCAGAAGCAGAAGGCGCTGTTCATTGGACACATGTCTTTCAAGGCAATGCCTTTCAATGCCCTTTTCTTCCTGGTGGTGGCTGGACCAGTAGCATTGGCCTTGCTTAGGAGCTTGCTAAATGCAGAATCTCAAGGCTTACCACAGACCCAAAGAATCAGAACCTGTGTTTAAACAATAACCCCAGGCAACTCATATGCACATTAAAGACAGTGAAGCACTGACCTAGATCACGATGCCCCATACCCATCCCACCTCCAATTATTTGACTTTCAGAAAAGAGAATGAGGGAGGCTTTGGAGACATCAGACTGATCAGGATAATTCCCATCATTCCCCACCAAAGGGGGCATGGTGGCACAGCAGTCCCTTCAGGCCAGAAACAATCCGCAGAACTATTCTGACCTTTATATAGTTCATATAGTTCATATAGTTCAATAGTTCAACCTAATATATTCTAATCGCAATCCCTCTCCCAACAGGAAACGATATAGCATTGTTTTTATAGTTTGCCAATAAAATAAAAGTAAAAGTTGTAATTAAATGGCAAGGTTCTATCTCCTGTATGTTTTCATAATTGTAAAAATAAAAATGCATGTTAATATCACCAAACTTCTTTGACTGTACTAAAAAATCTAAAGAGTAAACATTATAATCCTCATTCAGGATTCATGTTTGATAAGCACTTCTACTCCCTGCATCATCCAGAATTTTAAAACATAAGATGGAGACTTGAGTGCAGCTTCGGGGAGGAAAGTCTTGCAGTTTTGAGAGACTACAGGGATCATTCAGCTCTTTATTTGGACATTGCAGTAGGAGCAAAAGGGAGGAGAACCAATGAAGAAGGCAGCTTTTCCCTTCTTCCTGCATTCTTTCCCAGAATTGATTCTGCCTGAGACTCTGAATCTAAGGTAATCTAATTTGTTATTGGCTTTCTCCTCCTACATGAAAAACAAAACAAAACCAACCAACCAACAAACAAACAAACAAATAAATAAATAAAACCTAAGATGGTAGAAAAATATGGAGTCAGCTCCCTTTGACATAACAGAGAAGAACTTACAGTCTCTTTTCTACACTTTTAGAGCATCATCAATAAAAAAAAATTCAGGAGCAACCTTGCCACTTAATAAACATCTACTTCTACTCCTTCGACTATTTTGTGTTAACAGACATATATACTGGGGTCCTAGCTAAAGGTCTTTAATTTGTATATGATTCTTCAGCAGATAAAAAGCATTATTTCCTTAAGTTCATTATAAAATCTAAGCACAACATTATAAGCAGTGTTTTCACTTGTTTTCTCTAAGTCTTAAATAAATATGGGCACTGAGCTCTTTAAGAGGTTTGATTTGCTAGTGATTCCTACAGGATTCCCACAGCAGGACTCCTTAGGATTCAAGGTCTGTTCGACATTGATTTACACCATTTTCCATTAGGAAATTTCTCTTTTGAGGTAAAACTTTTCACAGACCCCCTCCCCTACTCTGATAGCAGTTGTAATTTTAATACATAACTGGAAACACAAACAAAAATCATCCCCCAGAAAAACAAAGTACTACAACACTAAAATGCCAAAATAGTGAACATAGGTCTCAGATTAGTGTTTACTACAGCACCAGCTAAAGGGAAGAAACTTGAAAGTGAGTGGAACCAGAAATGGCAGCCTCAGGAAGCATTGCTTCTGGGAGAAAATCAGATAAATAGAATACTTGGCAATGACAAGGAAGAAGAAAGAAGAAACAAACAGCTAAAGAGAAATGAGACATGCCGGCCCTTTCTTTCTGCTTCCCCCACCATCATCCATTAAAGAAACTGCACTTCACTGTACTGTAGAAGAAGATGCCCTTGAGCTAGGAACCCTGTCTACAAAATGTCTAGGAGTTAAGGGAGGGAGGAAGGGAAGGAAAGAAAGAGGGAAAGGAAGAGGGAAAGGAAGAGGGAAACAGAAGGGAGCGAGGGAGGGAAAGCCAAAAAACCAAACCACTCCCATATAAAGCCGCTATAAGTAAACAGAAAATGCAAACCAAAACATTTCAATAGATAAAAATTCATCCTCCTGAACCAATCACAAAGTACAAGACTCATTTGGAAAAACAACAACAACAAAACCCTAAAATCAGATATTCAAAAAGTAAAAACAAATGGAAGAAAAATATTTCAGAAATGAAGAATTGAAAGGCATCTCATGTCTTCTGCCAGCATCTATAAAAGTGTGGCAGGCATGTAAGTAGGCTACAATCTCATATCTTTAATAAAGAAAACACAGCAAAATACAGAAAGAAAAATAGTAAGTATAATGATATAGTAATTATGGAATGATTTCCAGGATATAATGTTACATGAAAAAAAGCAAACTACAAAAAAGTTTATGCAATATGTGACTTTTAATAAGAGGAAACAGGAATACATACATGCATATAAGCTTAATTTTACAGAAAGTCTACGAGTAAAATTACACGTGTGTGTGTGTGTGTGCGTGTGTGTATAAAACATGACTAAGCAAATGGGTAAATGCATTGGTGTGGTTAGGAGTTAGGGTTCTCACTTTGAATAAAGGGAAATACAAATATGAAATGGAGGAGGACAAGAAAGAATTCTGTGCTTTGGACTTAAATTGGAGGTATAATTATGACTCATAATTTCTTTAAAATAGCTAATTAACCAATCTATCTATTTATCTAATCTAAGACTGAAATGTCATAGAAGTGATGAAATCTCAGAGACAAAGAGCACATCACATACATAGACCTTGACTTCTAAATACTATTTTCTTCTAAAATGAAATGTGGTAATTTGAAGAAATGGCTGATTCTGGGATTAGGACAGGGAAGGTATAAGAAGAGCCTGGAACATCTAGTTATGCCATAATGTCAGGACACACTTAAAAAAGAGAAAAAAGATGGGGTATGTTGAAAGGACCCAGAAGTTGCCTTGAAAGGATATTCTTTAGATAAGTCTTGGAAAACTTGAGCATCAAAAGGATATTCTTTAGATGAGTCTGGGAAAACTTGAGCATCAAATTAATAAGGAAAGTAATTAATAATAACCTATTTAGTAAAATAAAAATCCATGAGTCCTTTCTCAAAATAAACAGATAAATAAGAAAGAAGGGTAGGCTCTTCCTTACAGTAGAATACTGGCTGCTAAATATGGGGTGACTGAAAGAGTTGGAAAATCTCCATTTTGCAATTATCATGTAAGAAGCATCAGTGGATAACAGGGCACAGGCTCTGTCTAGAACTTTAAACAAACATAGGCTTTATGGGTAGTAGACGTGTTTGTGAAAAGAAAAATAAAATGGTACTGGGCAGTATGTTATAAAAATTTAAGCTAAGAATGACATGCTAGACACTTCCCCTAGAAAAGCTGGCAACATAGAAAGAAAGGATAGAACAAAAGCGAATCAAGGGTTTGAGGTATTATGACAAATAAGTGAAATCGAGCCTTGAGGAGGTTCCAGGGGAACATAGACCATCTATGTCACTCTTTCTTCTCTACATTCACACCTGCTTTCTCCTTTCTAGGGTTACACATAACTATACACCAAGAAGAGCCCATAAACAGAGTACACAGACAGTGCCGCTACATATGTATCCTTTTGGCAAGTGTAACATGTTGCACATGTCATTTTCCGCAACTTATTTAAATTTATACTGGCTTTACCCTCTCTTAGAACAATGCTAATTCTCTATGATAATGCAAATAAATTCGAAAAGATGAAGGCTACATGAAGAAGAAATTATTCCAAATGAGAATACTCTTCTCATTTAACTTTATTCCGTATATTTAAAAAAAGCAATCTGTTGGAAGCTATACTTCTAATTGTATGTGGCTACATAACCAATTCAAAGAAGGGTTATCTGTGCTAGATGACAAGGGCCCTAAGTATCTTCTCAGTCGGAAAGTAGAAAGACACAAACCTACGAGCCCACAGCTGCTAAACATATAGGTTTCATTAATGCTCGACCAATAAATTCTTGAGTTTACTTCCTTCTTAGGGAGTTATGAAGAATATCAGTGACTGTCTGAATATTATTAGTGCACAAAGCAATATGTATGTATGTATATATATATGTGTGTATGATTTTGTTATATATTTATATAGTTATATTATTGTTAATAGTTCACAATCAGTGAGTCAATCTGGCAATGACAAGTTACAGAGTCTTTTGAACAACTTAGATAAAGTACATTAAAATCATCTACTTCCCACTATTTGTTTTACTTATCCAGGCTCTCTCATTCCTAAAATGCATTATCTTTGAAATATATTTGTTGTATATGTATGATCCAGATGAAATATAATTTACGTTTAAGAACATAAAAGTATAATTAACAAACAACTACTCCTGATTTTAATTAGTGGCTATGTTTCATCAAAGATTTTTTAATATTTAGTAGAACTCTTTCTTCAGATGAAATATTATTTTAAAAATTTAAAAATATACAAAATAACTAAAAGTGGAACTACGCTGGTCAGAGTGGGCACTGGAAGTCTGCAGTGCCACCTGCTTTGGGGAGCCTTCCTGGCAGCCCAAGGCACAGTCAGAACCACTGCTACATAAGATTAGGAATAGATTATAAATAATAAAACAGTCACTGGAAATAAGTTCATACTAGTAAGTATAAAAAATATAAAATTTAAACTAAAAAAAAAATCTAACTAGTATTTACAGAGGAACATGAACCAAAGAGATATAAAGTCTTTCTAATTCATAATAACTTACAAGAGAAGTATAAAAGACAGCTCATTTCAGCACTCTGGTAGGTGTTCTTCCTTGTTATAAATCTCCAATTGATACTGGAACTTGATGTCTTAGATTAACATTTTTATTCTGATGTACATATGTCCTAAATATATGTGCCATTATGAAGTGACAAATATAGATTCAGGAATTAATTTTTAATAATAAGAACAAAATGTTATTTATTTACTTCTTATCTGGACAAATATATAGTTCAAATTTTCTAACAAGGTTATTGTATCTCGCTTTTTAATAATTATTTATAATTTTTAGAATTTTTTTTAAAGATTAGGTTTCCTCAGTTTCCTTTTGAAAGGAAAACCAAAAATCCCTTCCAATTCTAAAACTAATGTAAGTCAAAATGAAGATGCCTCTTGCTACTGTTTGCTTTTGTGGGAAAACAAAAGCACATTAATAGTTAACAAAGCTACAATATGATATACGAATGAGGTCTCGCATTTAAAAAGTACTTGGATTGTATTTACAAAAGAATCTCTCTCATTAATTATTCAACATTTGGATTTGACCAGAAACCAGAGCATGACTTTATAATGCTCTGTTTAAATGAACTATTTAATGTTGTAATGAACACTCAATGTGGTAAGCTAATGAATTTTGGGCCTGTTACAATACAACAGTTTCTTCCAATTTTTTGATCAATGAACAGATTTTAATAAGTCAGTATGAATTTCACTGATGCTCTAAAAATGTTTACTTAAACCTGAAATTTTGCATCTCAGTTTTATATTCTAAACTGAATATAGTCTAAACCAATGCATTATTCATAATGCAAAGACATTAGGAAAAACAAAGCTGTGCATTTCTTTCAAAGCCGTTAAATTGCTAAAACACACCATATTTATGCATGCAATATTTGATTGTGTTTTTCTTAAAACGCAAGCTTGTTTTTGTCAGATCAAGATATGCCAAAAATTCTACACCAAACATTTTTGTTTATAATTAAAGCAATCATCAATCCAAGGATTGTCATCCATTTTATTTCATCTCTACATCAAAAAAAAAAAAAAGTAATTTAAAAAAATTTAAATTCCCTTGAAATGATAAGATAAATGAAAATGTAAGTGCCTTCACATAATAACAGTAAGCTGACCCTTTGGGAAATGGTTGACTTTCTCAATACAAGGTATTCAAAGCTCATTCAAAAGTGTTCATTTAGAATGCAGATATCAAAGATGATGCAAATGTTCAAGAGAAAATTAGAACTTACCAGATGTTCTAATCCAGCTTTGATGTTTCCAGATTCCCTAAAATAGAAGAATAAAAGTTCTAAATAGTTGCTAAACCCTTGTCTGCTATAATTTGTTTACCTAAAAACTGTTTTATAAACCCTTAGAATGTTTTCATATATCTTTACTAATGCTCATATAACAATGTAAGGACAAAACAATTTCCATCAAATGGGAAGATATCATTTATTTATGTATCTAATAGTATTACCACTTAATTGGTATTCCACTGACAGAAAGAATGTTTCAGATTTCTCAAAGTCAGTTCACAACAAAAAGAAGGCAAATATATTATTATTTCACTATTCACATATGTTTATTTCATATTAGCTTTTTAATTAGTTTATTTTTTCCAACATTTATTATGAAAATATTCAAACACACAAATTCTACCCACCATCTAGGTTCTATAACTGACATTTTACTATATTTGCTTTATCAAATACCTATCCATCAATGGTCACATTTTTATATAAAGAATATGCACATAAAGAATATGTTTGTGAGTTCATAGCTAAATAACTAAATTTTAACAAATTTTACCTGACATTAATTTTAATAACTTAGGGCACAGTACAAATCAGGACCTAAAAGACTGTTGTAATATTAAAAAAATATATATCACCAAAAAAAACACAAATATCAAATATCACTATATATTTTAGGTATTTAATTTCTTGCTCTTCACTGTAGGCAGAACACTGCTGATAGAACTAAAAATAATAACTATGCAAGGAGTAAAGATAAATATACATTTGGTGAAATGAGACAAATATTTGGATTTTTTAATCCTGATTTCATTCTATACTAATTTACTAGTGACAAATGGACTTTGACTTTTATTACTCTGACCAAGTAGTGTTTAAAATTTCATCATAAATACCAAGCTTTATTTAACATAGAAATTATACTTCTACCACATTACAGAAAATAATTATGAAAAGCCAACAATCAACAACAGTATTGCAGTCATGATATTTAATCTTTTCCCCATACCTCTTTATTTCTCTGAAGAGGTCTCCAATTTATTTCTTTTCCCTCAATTTCTGTCTTCAATAGTCTTTGCCAAAAACATGCTTATCTGTTTCTTTTGTCTTGCTATACAATCTTTCCAAATTTCCCTATTTTTTTCCCCCTAAAAATCCACTGCTTGAACTAAACTCATGGCTTCCAACCTTTGCTCTTACTGCCCAGTCTGGCATACTGGGAATAAATTCCAATGTCTAATGATTAGCAAAGCACTCATCTTTAGCCATTCTCTTCTCTACTCACTGCTTCTGGCAATCTTAGCAATACTATGTATTCAACATTTAAAAATTTAAGGATTTCTGAAACTCGTTCTCTGGATGCAGTCCTAATGACAAATGATAGGAATAAATTGTAACAAGAGAAAGCTAATAGCTACATAAATAATTATTTTTAACTTTATTATTACAGAATTAATGCATTTATTGGAGCTGGAAGTCAAATGGATCACAAGAACATTCTCATATGGGCATTTGTGAATTTAAAATCTAAACAAAAAGAATAATGTATATAGTGAATCACCTGACAGTGCAATGTGTGTGTGTGTGTGTGTGTGTGTGTGTGTGTGTGTGTATACTACAATGAAATTAAGTCTATCGCTGATTCCCAGTTCTCAATCACTGATATTAGCTCTGTCCTTCTAAAGATATTTTATTCGTGTGTGTGTATGTGTGTATTTTTCTTGTTTGTTTGTTTGTTTATTTTTAAAATCCAAACAGAAGCATACCACACACACTATTTTGTACCTTCACTTAGTAATCTACCTTGGGAGTTTGGGCTATATATTACAAAGCCACTTCATTTTCCCCCATGGCTACACTGTCACATAATGGTTCTTATTAGAAAATGATAATGCAATATAAAAGAACAAAAATGTTCAGATTCAAAATAAAAGTCCATATAATTTATTATCTGAAACCACTGGGGCTAGACATGCTTCATTAGAGTATTTTAGTACAAGTTATATGTACTGTATGTCATATGACACTGACAGCAAGGCCTGAAGCAGCATCTCATCATCATGCACATTAAGAAATTTGAAAGAAACATATGGATGTCCCCACAAAGTGGGATGAACAAGAGCTATAAGGACATTTTGGAATCAAGGATAAGAAACTGTTCTTTAAAACGAAAGAAAGAAGAAAGAAAAGGTTGGCGAGCTACTGCTTTGCTATATTTCCAAGTGATTCTTTAAATTAAATGATATTTAAGAAATATGCCTTTAGAACTATATGCCTGAAAGAAAGCTAGGCGTAATTCTTGATACACACCCTTTCCTTCACTATCAAATGTAAACAAACGTACTCAACCACCAGGTCTTGGTCTCCAATATCCTTAATTCATTTAGATTTAACCACTTTTTCCTATCTTCACAGCTATTACCTTATTTGAGGCCTTTTCTTTTCTCTCCCACTAATATGGGAGATTACTGGCCTCATCTTTTTTCTCCCAGATTACTATAAAGCCTTTAAATGGGTAACAATGGCTCCTGCCTTACCCCACATCAATTCATTCTCCATAATACAGCAAGATCTTTCTAAAATGTAAGCTTAACCATGTCAATTCCTTTCTTAAAATCCATAATAACCTACTACATTCCAGTTTACTCATTTCTTCCTTGTTATTTTTCCAAAGCTACATCACATGGAAAGAGACAGTAACAGCCATAACAAATACTAACTTGGCTTCACAAACTTACTTGCTCTATCAGAAATGCTCCTTTTCTCCCGGCTTATAACTCTCCTCAACTATCTTAAACAAACAAACGAACAAACAAACAATCCTTTAGGACTCAGTCTAAACTATACCTTCACTGAAGAAAACTTCCTTCCTCACAAATGAAGTAGTGAACTCTTCCCATGTGTTCATATAACAGAATTTATTACACTTTATTAGAAATACCTATTTACTTGCCCACTGACATCACTAAAATGAAAACTTCTCAAGGATATGTACTGCATCTTTAAAATTTTTATAATCCAGCACCCAATACAGTGCTTGAATCAAAGTATGAATTCAATTAATAAGGGTCTGACATCTAACCATCATGAATGACAGTGGTGGAGAGTCGGTGGCAACCAGCTCAGGTCTCTGAGCGGTCCTACCTGGCCCCACTCCTACCTGGCCCCACACAAAGAACAAAGCAATTGCAACAGTGAGTGGTTGTTTGGGACAGTAGTATTAGGAGCTATGTGTATGTGTTTGGTGGGTGGTTGTTTTGCTTTGTTTCATTTTGTATTGTTTTTGATGGAGTAGGAAGACGTGATGGCAAAAGTGGCTAAGGCCAAAGTAGAACACTAGATGCTTTGTACTCCAGTTTTTAAATTAACCTGGAGGAGCACCAGCCAGAGCCTAGACTTTTACCCCTCTCCTTAGATTAAAGTTACTAGCCAAGGCAGCTATATATTGCAGGAAGTAAAAGTGAAGCCCACACGGAAAATTTTAAGACCTCTGAAGTATGTAAGCACAAGATTGGAAAAAACAACAAACAGAGCAACTTCATCCAGAGAAAACAGAATAGACTGAGCAAGGATATAATATAAGCATTAATAACATCTTCAAAGGGAAGATTTTTTGAAATTAAATATAAAAAAAGTTATAAAAAAGAATCAATATGAGATAGTGGGTATTAAAAATACAATAGTTTGAAATAAAGAACTCAGAGAATGAATTGAAAGCACAATAGCTATAGACGGAGAATGAATTAGTGAGCTGGAACACTGGGTGGAAGAACTCTCCGGGAAGGCACAGGAAAGGGGTGAAGAAACAGAACAAACAAGGAATAAAATTAGGAACAGGAGTAGAAGTGAGACCATCCATGTAATGGGAATCCTAGAAGGAAGGCAAAGTCAAAATAGAAGAAAAGAAATATTTGGAGAAATAATGACCAAAATTTCCCAGATATAGAAATATTCAAATCTTACATTGAAAGTGCACATAGAGCAGTGAACAGGAGAGTTAAGGAAAAATCCACAGCAAAACATAATATAAGGATAATTAAGACTATTATAGATCAAGATAAAAGCCTAAAAGCTTCCAGAAAAAAAATGCATACCCCTCTATAGAGGAAGAATAACACTGACATCAGACTTTTCAATACTAATTCTGGATAATAAAGTATTAACTTCCAAGATAAAGTGTTAAAAGGACTGTGAACCCAGAATTTATACACAGCTAATAAACTTATTTAAATTGAAAGAAAAAGAAATTTTAGCATACAAAGTCTCAGGAAATTCACCACACAAAGACATTATTTGAAAGAACTTCTGGGGAACATAATGTAGTCAGAAGAGAAATAAATTCAGGAAGAAGTGACAAGATGAAGCAAGTAAAGCCTGGCATAGAACATAGTAAATACTGTAATCTAAGCAATCAATGACAGAAAAGAAAATTAAAGAAAATTCACTCATAACAATCTGAAATTAAAATGCCAGAGAAAATTCTCAGATTGGGGAAGAAACAAAATCCAGCAATGTGTCATTTATGAGACACATAAAACAAAAAAGTTCAAAAAGGTTTCCAAAAAAGAGATGGTAAAAGATGTAACAAGGCAAATATGAACCAAAAGAAAGCTGGGGTGGCAATTTTGATGACATATATTTAAGCCACTTCCACCCTCCCTCCGCCCCAAAATATACACATATATATGTGCATATATATATATATATATGTGTATATATATATGAAGATGAACTTTCTATTCTAATGAAAGATACAATAGACTAAGAAATTTTCATTTATATCTAGGTTTGCATACTTATACAGCTTAATATGTATCATTGGGACATCAGATTTTCAACAAATTCTCCATGAAAGTCAGTTTTCTTTAATTCTATTTTGGACAGAAAGGCAAGAAAGGGTGGTCATCTCGAAACAACACAGATAAAGCATCATGAGTATAGAAACACTACAGAAGACAGCATGATGTATAATCTTGGTTGTAGAAGCAGAATACCTACACTCAAATTTAAGCTCTACTACAAAATAGTTGCATGAGCTTAGGTAATACTCCAACTTCTCTAAAGCTCAGATTTTTTACCTATGATATAAAGATGTGTTAACACTTGCTTTACTTAATATATAAGGTTGTGGTGAAAAAATAAGCAAGATAACGAATATGAAGGTACTCTATAAATTGCAATGTGCTATAGAAATATGTTATAATGATATTTAAATATAAAAGTCTTAAAAGTGGTTCCAAAATTCTTAATGAATTTTTGAAAAGAGAGAGGCAAGATCCAAGACACTGAGAGAAGGATTTTGCAACAAATGGTCCTCTTTAAAGGCCTGTCCTCTTTAGTGGTCTGTCTCTTGGGTTGTCCCTGTCATGACTTCATCAATATTTGTGCAACTCCTGTTGCCCTGTGCTGAAAGCAGACTTAATTCAATTATAGGTCTCAAAACTGATAAAATGGTCCTGAAGTGGAAAATGGGAAGAGATTATTGGCAAATGAATAAAGATTTGTATCGAACTAACACACAGGAGTACAGCAGGTCTTTTTTTAATCATTCCCTGTCTTAAATCTTCTGGGAACCATGAGTTTCCCTTCCCCTCATGCAGCACATCGATTTCTGAATTAGACTGCAATATTAAATAATTAATATACTTGCCATGATTGATGTTTTGCATTAGTTGAATATTAGGTTATCAATCAAAATCCACTTGGTTTAATGTAATAATATTGAAAAAGTGTCACGGGCTGTTCATCCAATTTGTAGTTGAGGCAGCACAGATAGTAATGTTGGCATAACACAAGGCTCTAAAGCAGGAAATGTGGTGGCTAAACATGTATGAGGCAGACATTTTGAAACTAACTGGGACAAGGCTGAGGTTGTCCTAAATAAACCTTGTGGCACCTGTCAGTTTCAATGTTAGGACTCCTTCCAGCAGGAAGACACTATGCATCAATCATATCATGACGGGCAAGAAAAAAATTAAAATCAAATTTCTAATTTACTTTTGCGGCAAACAGATTTCATCATTTTGCCAAAGGAAGCATGCTATAAATTTATAAATTGTTGCTATGATAAAGCTTATATCACGGTAAGAAATTACGAAACAAAGATTTTTTTAGATCTAATCTTACTAGGAAAGGATCAACTTTTTAAAAAAATATAACAACATTATAGAGAGATGATCATTCAGGTTTTAAAATTGTCTACGGGAACCAGGCCAAGAAGCCACAATTAATAATAGCATTTATATTGAAAAAAGCCTATTACCTCTGATAGTGGCATTCTCCTTTATCCTCAATATTTTGCATCTATACTTGTCAAAATATTAGCTTAGAAAAAAAATGTTTTGATTACTTGCTTCACTCAGTAAAAGTACATAATTTTTCTCATCAGTTCCTATTATATCAATCCAAAATCTATTATGGATTTACTTATAAAAGAAATATTTTAACACAAGTTAAATAAACAAAAGACATCCAAAAGAAAAGTGACTGTTCTGAGTAGAGAGCAGAAAAGTAACAAAATATAAACCAAAACCATTTCATAGAGCCAACCATAAATCCAGTGAATGTTTAGTTATAAAATACTCAGAACCATAATGAAAGCAACTCACTGATGTAGCATTAAAGTATCATGGACCAAATCTTTAAGAAATAAAAGATTAAATATATTTATAATCAGTAATGTATATGTATTATTCCATATAAAATGTGTGCATATGCGGTATTTATGAAAAACAGCAACTCCTATACTAGTAAAAAAAATTTTATAGGTTTTTTTTTGTCATGAACTAATCATATTATTCAGTTTTAAAAGATTACTGTGCTGTAGTTTTCTACAGCTGTAGAGATAAGATTACAGTTAATTTGTATTTTCTCTTTCATAAAGCAAAAATCTACATGAGTTGAGTATTTTTTTACATAACAGCAGTCAAGGTTTTTAAAAGCCTGAGTTATACATTTAAAAAAATATCGACATCTCCCTCTCAATAATTGATAAATTTTTACATGTATAAGATCTTTTCTGTTAAGTATAAAACATTATTAATGCAAATTTTTGGTAGCATATAAATCTAAGAAAAACCTGAGTTCAAATTCCAATTCTATTACTTACTAAATAACTCTGTCAAGTTATATATCTTCTGTAATTTTTCCATTCTTAAATTCAAGTCAAGGATTATCAAGATAATCAGCACACACATATATAGGACACTCAATAAATACTGATTCAATATGACAGACTAATAATAATGGACCAAATGACTGTATTACACTTTCAAATTTAAGAAATATCTTCATAGACATTAGCTTTTTAACCACCTTAAAATCCGTTTCGACTATAATACCCATAAACGAATTTCAGTCTATTTTTCAAATAACAAGTACATATAAAGAGCTTGGCCCAATTGCTAGCATCCAATAAAAATAACCATGTATATCCTGAAATGAGCACCTTCTCATATTCTGATCTCTAAAAGAATGTACTATAATAAAGTATGTTGAAAAAGAAGGAAAAAATAATATCTCAATTAACTGTTGTTTTTGTTTGTTTGTTTGTTTGTTTTTAATTTTAACCCCAAAAAGAAAAATACAGAATATTAGCACTAAGTTCCTAAAAGATATTTCTGGAATTCTCAATTTCAACGTATCAGGTTTGGTTTGATACTCAGCATTTTTCTCCTGATTAGAGAATATCTTGCAAATTAGTGGCTCTAAATGTATATTCTTATGTTACCACAGTAAAGAATGACAGTTTTCAGATGTTTGTATTTTATAAGTAGTTTTTGATCTATTTGCAACAAATTCTACTCTAGAACTTTAAAGTCATTTGCGTAGACAGGTGTACCATGATTATTTAATTTTACATGTGCTATTCTCTTTTAAGATTCTTTAGTTATTTTTACAAATATTAGTAAGCACCTACAATCAGGACAAGTTATTAAACATATTAAATAGATGAGGATGTGACACACACTGAGCTTATTCCAATGAGAGGCTGAAGACTTAAGTTGCTATGTACCAGGTAAGCCATTTACAGTCATTCAGATAAGCAGGTTCTAGAGTTCACATAAAGGGTCTGTGAAGGAAACGAAAGATTTCAATATTTTCGAAGTTGTGCTCTAGATAACAGTCTCAGATGAAGGAACACTAAGAGAATTCATC
The DNA here is from genome assembly GCF_902729225.1 of Pteropus medius. Classification (NCBI taxonomy): domain Eukaryota; kingdom Metazoa; phylum Chordata; class Mammalia; order Chiroptera; family Pteropodidae; genus Pteropus; species Pteropus medius. Next base: position 14,763,182 of record NW_024355205.1, read on the forward strand.
ATCAGTAGATCTGATCTAAAAGAACACAATGGAAATTATACCAGAAAGTGACTTGGAACATCAAAAATGAAGAGCAACAGAAATATATTTATTAAGCACCCTTTGTACCTGGCTCCATGATAAATTCAGAATGGATAATAAAAACAATAACAATTAGAAAACAAACACATACCATCAAAAAGTACAAGTATTAAGATATGGTATCGATGCCTTAGATGTTTAAAAAGTATTATTAAACCAAGACTAATGCATGAAATAATTAATGCCCAGGCAAGGAAAATGCATGTGAACATGCTATTTATCGGCTATTTCCCACATGCAGGACTAACATTCCTAATCAATGACAATCCTGTTTCCCACTGAGGCCAGCTGCAGCTCAAGAGTCTTAACACTGTGCTCTAAGGAGTCACTGCCAGTCATGTGGAGTTAGCAGGTGAGATGCAACCCATTCACCACCAATCCCTTCAATCCATGGTCTTGACCTAGTTCAAGAGAAGTTCAGAAGAGGAAATTGCCATATGTGTCAGAGTGGTTGAGAAATATTTCAAAGAAGAGGGTAATTTCAGCTGCATCCTGAAGGATTGATTACATTTGAGCAGAGTGAGTAAGTAGAAAAGAAGAGGCAGGAAGAGTGAGCTCAAAGGTCCCACATGACCTGATAGAGGTCAAGTAAGGAGAGTAGCCCGCCCAGAATAGATGCATTAAAAGGTCATATTACTTTTAGTCTTTAATTTTAAATAATTTTTATTATGTAAGGTTTCAGGGCCATCATGTTCAATTGTGCATGTTGTTCATTATGGGAAGAAAAAAAAGAAAAAGAAAGGAAAACCTATTAGGGCACTGGAAGATAAAAGCTATATGCCCAACCAAGCAGTGCATCCTGGTGTGGAACTGCATCCACAGTGACATCTTTTCCTAGTATTCACAAAGGTGCTGTATGGACTAGCAGTGACCCTGCAAATAATAAATGCTTATCGTAGAAAATTTCAAAATTACATCTGGTTCTAATAAAGAAGAAATAAAAATCACCTGAAATTCTACCAGCCAAAGATAATACCTCAACATGTTTTAGTTTTTTCCTCCAGTCTTATGCACACACAGAAATACACTTATTTTTTCTTACAAAAATGGGATTACTGTTGATTTCTGTCATGTAACCTAAACTTTTTCACTATGTAAACAGTTTCTCAAGTGTCAATAAATATATTTACATATAATGTTTTTACTGTTTATATACTATTCTGCTCAAAGATGTACAATAAGTTAACGTATCCATTATTGTTGGTCATTTGTATTGTTTATTATTCTAAATGAATCTGGAGTATAAAAAAAGAATAATTGATCACTGATTTAAGAATCATTTACAAATTTATTTAATAAGATTTATAAAGTTTATTTCACTTGAAAGATTGAGGTTAAACAATTTTAAAAGGAGAAATAAGCCAATATATTTCATGTTCAGTAAGTAAGCCTAAATAATTAAATTTATATATTTATTATATTTATATAAATATAAATTTGTATTTAAATATAATTAAAGTATCATTATAGTAAGTTCCATTTAAATACAAATAAAAACAAATTTATACATTCAAGAAAGTCATTTCATAAATATTATATCCCAAGGAGATTGGATTAAACATGGTGGAGTGAGAAATGTCCCCAAATCTCTCCTTGTGAAACAACAATAAGCTGAACATCTAAAACTCAACAAAAAACAACCAAACTGCACACCAGCACGTTTGAGAGTGGGATCTGCGCATAAGAGCTACCATAGGTCAGACCCCGGGTGTGGGGCAGTAGACTGGGAGAAACAAAGAAGCTGCCTCTCACAGCCCCCGGACCTCCCTATAGGAGGAGGGGGAGGGGAGAAGGTGTGGCTAGTTCCCTGAACAGCCCTGCCTGGAAGTGCTGTGAGCCCCACATGGTCCGCAACAGTGCCCAGTCATCATGGCAGAAGGCAGAGAAACGGGGATGGCAGAAAAGCGGAGACAGTAGAGAAACAACAGTTGATTTTTAGCAGCCACAGTTGCAAAACAAAGGCTGAGCCGCAGCCCCCATCCCGCAACCCAGAGGGCCCCTCCCCCCATACTCTCCAAGAGGGAACACCATGGAGCACCCGGGGAATCTGAGCAAACGCTTCCGAAACTGTCACTCACACTGACAGGAACTGAGACTGAGGGTAGCAAGCATGATTAAACATCTATAAGGAAATAAAAGGCATTACTAAGACCTTACCGAGAGGCTTATACGCCACCTACTGGAAACCAAAAGAAAAACACCTTCTTTGCAACAGGCTAGAAACCATTATATAATAAATCTTTCTGGAAAAAAAAAAGCACAACACAGTTCCATTAATGCCCAGACAGAGGGCATTAATGCCTAAACACCGTGAACAACCAAGGTGACAATGCATCTCAGAAAGAAAGAAAGAAATCTCCAGAAAATAAGTTTACAGACATAGAAATATGAGACTTAAATGACAGAGAATTCAGGATGGTATTTCTGAAAAAACTCAATGAGACCCAAAACGAATCACATTGACAATTTCATGAATTGAAAAAACAACTAGATGAGCAGAATGAACTCTTTAGCAAGGAGATTAAAACTCTCAAAAAGAACCGAATAGACCTTCTGAAGATAAAGAACACAATGCAAGAGTTGAAAAATGAAATAACAAGCTTTGGAAATAAGTAGACCAAATGGAGGAAAGGATCAGTGATATCGAAGACAGGAATCTAGAAATAAATTAGAAGGAAGAGAGAAACCAAAGAATGAAAAATAATGAAAGAGAAATACAAGAACTAGCTGATACCATCAGGAGAGGAAACATAAGAATGGGAATTCTCAAAGGGGAGGAAAAGGAGCAGGGACTAGAAAGCATTTTCAGACAAATAGTTGATAAGAATTTCTCAAATCTAAGGAATGAACTGGAGCTTGGAATTCAAGAAGTCAACAGAACACCCAATTATCTCAACCCATAAAGGCCTTCACCAAGACACTTCATATTAAAATTATCAAAACTCAACGATAAAGACAGAATTCTCAGGGCAGCCAGGGAAAAGAAGACAGTAACTTATAAAGGAAAACCCATTGGATAGATTATTGTTGGACATCTCAGCACAAAGCTTCCAAGACAGAAAGAAGTGGAATCGAATATTCAAACTATTGAATAAAAAGAACTACCAGCCAAGAATAATGTATCCAGCTAAGCTCTCCTTTAGATATGAAGGAGAAATTAAGACCTTTCCAGACATACAAAAATTGAGAGAATTCTACACTACAAAGCCTGCACTACAGGAAATACTGAAAGGGGTCAGCTCACCTAAAACAAAATGACCAAAAAAACACTCCATAATTAGGAGTAAGGTGACTAGCAGGCTGATGAAAGCAGAGGAGTACAACCCTTACTAGGAACAGGGCTTAATAAGCTTAAAATAAGAAGAAATTTGCTATAGCAAGATAGTAATGAACGTTCAGCATACATAGGGACAAATTGAGACAACGATGACTGAAAAGGGGGAGATTCAAAGATCCAAATTCGCAAAGGGGAATGGAGATAAGGCACGCACAGAAGAAAATGGACGACTGTGCATATATAACTATCCTTTTCATATTTGTAATGGTAACCACATACCAAAGATTCAGAACCGAAGTATATAACATAAAACAAGAAGGACCAGAGGGAAAACCCACAAAAACCAACCACAATAAAGAAAACAGAAACACAAGGACAAGGAAGCACAGAGCTGCCAGAAAGCAAAAGATAAAATGGCTATAAGAAGACTTCATATTTCAATAATCACCCTAAATGTAAATGGACTGAACCCACCAATAAAAAGGCACAGAGTTGCAGATTGGATCACAAAACAAAACCTAACCATAAGCTGCCTCCAGGAGACACAACTCAGCTCCAAAGACAAATATAGACTCAAAGTGAAAGGGTGGAAAATGATATTTCAAGCAAATGGCATTCGGAAAAAAGCGGGAGTAATGGTACTAATATCGGACGAAATAGACTTCAAAATAAAAAAGGTAAAGAAAGATACTGAGGTACACTTCATAATGATAAAGGGAATCGTGCACCAAGAAGACATAACACTTATTGATATCTATGTTCCCAATCAGGGAGCCCCAAAATATGTAAAGCAATTACTAACAGAACTAAGGGGAGAAACAGACAAAAACACTATCATAGGTCCCCAATATTTAGGGTACCTAAATATCCCACTGTCAGATATGGACAGATCATCCAAACAGAAAACCAATAAGGAAATAACATCCGTAGATGATATATTAGACCAACTGGACATAATTGACATTTAGAGAGCCTTTCATCCCAAAATAGCTGCTTATACATTCTTCTCTAGTGTGCATAGAATATTCTCAAGGATTGACTACACACTGGGACACAGAGATAGCCTCAACAAATATGAGGGTTGAAATCATACCAACCATATTCTCTGATCATAATGCTTTCAAACTAGAGATCAACTGTAAAAAGAAAGCAGAAAGAACCACAAATACATGGAGATTAAACAGCATACTACTGAAGAATAACTCGGTCAGAGAAGAAATTAAAAGGGAGACCAAGAGATACATAGAAACAAATGATAATGATAGTACAACATATCAAAACTTTTGGGACACGGCAAAAGCGATCATAAGAGGAAAATTCATATCATTACAGGCCTATCTCCAAAAACAAGAATGAGCCCAAATAAACAACCTAACACTTCATCTTAAAAAACTAGAAAAGGAAGAACAAATGAAGCCTAAAGGCAGCAGAAGGAAAGAAATCATCAAAATTAGAGCAGAAATAAATGAAATCAAAAACAAAAACAAACAAACAAAAACAAAAGAAAAATAAATGCAACGAAGAGCTGGTTCTTTGAGAAAGTAATAAAATTGAGAAACCCCTGGCTAGACTCACTAAAGAAAAAAGAGAAAGGACCCAAATAAACAAAATCAGGATGAAAGAGGGGAAATTACTACTGACATCGCAGAAATACAAAGGATTCATACAAGAATACTATGAAAAAGTATGTAACACCAAATTCGTTAATACACCCAATAACTAGAAAGAAATGGATGATGCCAAAAAAAATACAGCTTCCTTCTAGACTGAATTCAGAATTGGAGGGGGGGGGACAACACCCATAAAAAAAGAATATTGACATTCATAGTCCAAAATAATCACTATAAATAATGTTTAAAAATATAAAGAACTCAATATAAAAAAGAATAAAAGGCAGAAACAGGAAATTCATAGAAGCAAGCTGGTCAAGAGGGAGATATGTGATCAATTCATTAGTTATCATGGAAATGCAAATTTAAAATACAGGACTTGCCTTTTTATAAATTTCCAAGTTAAAAATATATGGCTATATTGTTTTGACAAGCAGATGAAACTGGATGTTCTTACACACTGCTAGGTACAGGTAAATCGGTATATTATTGGGTACCCTTTTCCTTTCTGAGGGATTTGGTAGGTACAGGGAAGAACAGTGAAGAGACAGGTGAAGTCTTAATGAGGGAGTACTTGTTTTCTACACAGAGATAGTGCAGTGTATTAGAGAGAGTATGGATTTAAAATCATGCTGACCTGAATTTCCATCCTGGCTCATACTGGAACACATCACTTCATTTCTAAATCTGTTTCTTCATCTTTAAAACAGGTATAATAATACACTGTATCACAGAGTTATTGTGAGGGCTAATTGTAATAACTACTACCATGCTTTTTAGGTAGAGTCTCCGAGAATGTTATTTCTATCTCCTTTCCCCATAATCTGTGACAACAATAGCAACAAAAGTAAAGAGTGGTATTTCCACCTCAATTTGGAACTATATTTTCCTATATAACTACACTGATACTCCAGCAGGAAACAAAAATCTAAGCTGTGATTTTAATCAGGTAAGCATCTAACAGTGGTAGGAAATGAAACTAAAATTCTTTCTTTGCTTAGTGAATCAAAATAAACTCCTCAGCCTAGATAGAATTCACAATTCTTGCTCAAGTCAAACTATTTGCCATTTCCTAAAGATCTCTTTGCACTTCCCTGCACTTAAATCTTTGATTATATATACATCAGTCTAAATGATCTGACCTTCTCAGAGACTACACCTCTGAGGGAATGTTGAACAGTATGTGCCAAGGAATGTAGAAAATGCTTTAAAAGAATTTAGCTCATTTAATCTTTACAACATTACAAAGAGATGAAATTATTATCCCTATTATATATAGATAAGATAACCGAGGCTTAGAGAGGTTAAGCAGATCACGCAGTACACGCTCAGCTGGTAAAAGGCAGATTTGAAACCTGGAATCCCGAGTTCAATCAGGAGAGAATTTATTACTGTCAATCTCTAAAAATTATAACCTCACCAATGAAACGAGATTTTGCAGTATTATCCTACTCTTTAATTGGAACCATGATTGGGAAGGAGGCTGCCAAGGGGTGAGGATTTAAATAAAAATGAACTCTGATCCTTAATGATAGGCTAATATATGCCAGGTGCTGAGCCTGGTCATTTATGCTTATACTCTCAGTAAATTCTCACAATAGTCACAAAAAGAAAAACCTATATAAATGGCAAACAAACATTTAGGGAAATATTATAGACCACAGATCCACAAGATAAAATTAAATCCCACTGTTTACCTAGCAGACAAGCAAAGATTAATACAAGTGATATTATTTCCAGTGTTGGCAAAGGTGTGGGAAATCAGATACTCTCATACGCTACTGATGAGAGCAGAAAATAAAACAAGTTTTCCAGAGAGCAATTAGAAAATGTTAATTGCCTTTGACCTGACAATTCTACTTCTCTGGGTTTATCCCAATGATACATTCACAAGATATTAATCACTCCACTGTATTTAATAAAAAACAAACAAACAAACAAAAACCCTGGGATCTAAATGCCAATAATGACAAACTATAAAATAAAATATGGTACTATCCATGAAACAGAAAATCATATAGCCATTAAAATTATACAGTTGTATACTTCCATGAAAATGTTCTTGTGGCATATTAAATTTTCAAAAAAAGCGTATTACAGATTGGTACAATGTCAAAGTTGTTAAAAATAGTTTTATAGGTGCATGTATACAGTATGAATACATGTAACTGTAACTGAAAAGTTATAAACTAATATGGTAACACCATTTAACAGTGGGATTTCAAATGATTTTTATGTTCCTTCTCATTCTTTGCTTATGTTTTCTAAAATTTCTTCCATGAAAACACATTATTAGTCTAATTAAAAAAAAATACTTTAAAAAACCTTCACAGCAGCTCTGTGGAGCAGTACATTATCCTGATTTTGCAAATTACAGATTTGTAGCTTAAAGTTAAATAGTAACTTGCTAAAATGGCCAAAAATGCTCTCTATCTGAATCCAAAGTTCATTCCTTTTCTTTTACGACAGAAATGCTGCCTGCTGTGTTAGATAAAATAAGGCTAGGTCTATATTCAGCCCATACTTTTCCTGGTCTCTATACCTTTGAAAAACTTACTCATAAATTATGTGTGTAAATGCCTATTATCCTCAGTGTTCACTTTTAAGACTCGGTCTACATTTTTGTTCATCTTTATACCACCTACAGTGTTTAATAGTAATAGAATCTTCCTAAATTCGGTACATGATTATTATATAAGATACAGATAAATTCAATTTAGAGTTGCAGAATGAGAAACCGGAATAGAGATAATGAACACAGTTATGTCCACATGCATGAGACAAATGGAAATAGTGAACCCTTCAATAATCGATCCGGATTGTTCCAAGTTCTGCCACATTCCCTTCTGCCCCCACTATGTCTATATTAGTTTTTGGTTCCTATCACTTCATACCAAAATTCCTTCAACACTCTTCTCTCCCTAACATCAACGTCTTTGTCCCCAAGTTCATGTCACTGCCTGCTTTATAATTACAATATTTAGCTAATAATTTTCTATTACTAATTATTATCAACATCATCATTATTCTGCAGACCCTTTATAAGCATTACTCAATATATAAAGATCAGAACGAAACAAAGCCACTCTGAGATACAATGATGAGCAGCAGTCAGCTGGCCTCATTCACCAGCTAAGTGACATTACTCCTGAACAGCCTCCTCGCAGAACATACATTTCAACATCATGCCGCATGAAAATCACAAATTCTCATATGCAATGGGCCACATAAGCCCCTTTTGAATAGACAGAACATTAAACCTATGGCTATCAAGGTTAACTGCATTGCCCTTATAGAAAATTCTTCGTAGTATAGCACTTAATATTCAGCAATTATTTTATGTGTGCATCCATCCCTCAAAAGTTAGTTATTTGTTTAACTAAACTTTCTGCTTTGTTATCACATGAAGTTTCTGATAAGCATAGATCCTTGGTGTACAATGTCAATCAAATTTTAACATTCCCAAAGCTAAACATTAAAGATAAAACTCTTTAGGTCTTGGGATATGGTTAACTAAAACAATTTTATTCACCTATCACTAACATTTGCTAACATTCACAAAATTAGAATTGGAAGCTCTCATTAGGAGAAGTAGAGAAGTAAATAGCACAACCAAATATTATAAATGCAATGTTAGAATCTAATTTCATGGGATTATGGGGTGGGGGACTTTGAGGTGGGGAAGAGGTGCAAGCTATGGGTAGCAAACTCCAGGAAATACTTCATAGAGGTGAGGCCCGAGGTTCCTTCTCATGAAGGCCATTCCCACCACACGGGCTCTGGAATCAGCTTCCTCTGGCTTCTTCAAGGACTTCAGTCCTTCAATTATCTGTTCTCGTCCTCCCCTCCCCCAACCCTGTACTGCTACTGTGGAGCAATCAAGAGTTCAGGTGGTCAATTAGGACAAAGAGTCAAACTGAAAGTAACAAACTTTTGTATTCACTTATAACAGTGCAACTAAGAAGCCAAAAGAGCACTCACTTCCTAATGTTCCATTTTCTCTCAAAGAACAGCATGAGTGAGGGTCAGGTGAATGCCGTGCAGGGGAGTGTGGGGCAGACAGGATGGGGGCGCAGGAGTTCACCTCACTGCTGATGAGCCCCAAACAAAAGGCTCTTGCATCATTATGGACCAGTGGACCAGGGAGAGGAAAAAGGGGAAGAGTCAGGAATAAAAATGTACTGGAAGTGGAGAAAAAGTACCTCAGATTCCAAATACAGAGGCCTCTGTCTGGAGGCACCTGGGCTAGGAATGCGTGTTATGGTTGGGTCTAAGAGATCACACAAAGGATTTTGGCCTGGGCTGGACACCTCAGCTACCATCCAATTTATATCTCTGCTGCAGCCAAACATTTAAAAAATCATTTATTTACACACACTGCCTCTAAATTCCTGCTTCCTATCACATCCAAAAATTACTCTTGCTAAAATCATCAGTGGTTTCTCTATGTTAACCACATTTAAAGACCACTTTATCACCCTTCTATTTACAGACTTCTTGGAAGCATTTGATACAAACATTCCCTCCTTCATGTCTTCTCCTCACTTATCTTCATTCAATTTTCCTACATTTTCTCAAAAAATGACTCCTCATATCCCCTTTGTAGATACATTCTCCTCTCTTCAGCCATTAAACTTAGAGCTCCTCACAGGTCAGCCCTAGGCCCTTACCCTGTGCTATACTTTCTTCCTAATCTATCTTGCCCTCATGCCCAGCATTCATAACAACCTAGAGGTAGGTAAATGACAAAAAAATGTATAGCCTTCAGAAGCTCCAGATTCATTTATCCAGTTGTCTATTTGACATCTCTATCTGACTGTTTCAAAAATCGAAAACAAAAACTTTATAATCAATGCATCCAAAACTTAAATCTTGAGTTCCTCCTTCAAACTGGATCCTTTTTTCAGTATTCCCTATTTCAGAAAGGAGTCACATCATTCATCCTGTTGCTCAAGCCAAAACCCTGAGAATCAATCTCTTTACTTTCTTCTTTCTCTTATAATATAGTTTATCAAGTCCTATTGATTTTACCTCTTAAGTGACAACAGAAAACTATCTCTACTTATATCGGTTACCACCATCCTAATCCAACTATCATCACTTTTTGCCTAATCTGTCCTAATTCCTTCACAATTATTTTTCCAATTCTACTGTTGCTTTCCTCCCATCCACCTACCACAAAAATTTAATTATGTAAAAATAAATCACATCATTCCCCTGCTCGAAACTCTTCAATGCCTTTCCACATAACTCATCATGATTTGGTTCCCCCTGCCTATGTCATTTATTCATTCAACTATTACTGAGCACAAATTTGAGTCAGCTTCTGTGCTAGTTATCAAGGATACAATTAAAAACAAAGCAGACTGGGTTGCAAGGAGCTTACAGACAGGCATGAAATAAATAACACACAACTAACACACAAGTATATAAATTAGTAACTGTTACATGAATGGCATTTAAAAAGTACTATGAAGAAATAATACATGGAGTACAATAAAACAGGAGTACAAGATCTGGTTTAGAAGCTCGAGGAATTCTTCCTTTATTGTTCACTGTTAAGCTTACTCATTATACCTTTTTTTGGTATTATTTTTCATGTTTTTTAAGCTACCCAGATTCTGAATACCATTCCAAATTAGGCAAGCTTTGAATCCAAAGTACCAAATATAGGAAGAAGGGATTATTCTAGGAACTTTCAATCAACATTCAGTTTAAGACAAGAATACAAAGATATTTCATTGTGACAGTAACAATGAAATTGCAATTGCAGTAGCAACAATGTCAGTGGTGGTGGTGGTGCCAGTGCCTGTATATTAACTATACTGATCCCATGATTCAGCTGTCTTAATTCCTGTTCGCTTTCATGACCTAGTTTTCCAGAGTTCCACTGATTGCATAAGCCACCCAATAGTCCCACATAATCTATGTTTGTTTACTTTCAATCTTTTCTAATAGAAAAACTCAATGAGGACAGTTTATGTGTAGACTAGGTGAAATGGCATGTAGTAAGTCCTGAAGGTCTGAAATAGTTACATGTAAGAAAGATTTTTGTTTTGTCTAGTTAATACAAAATGAAAATACAAAGAAAGATTCTTCTAAGAGTTACTTTGTTACCATAAGTGGTTTTATATTTGCCTGTATAAAATAAAACATAACATGTTAAACTCATGTAGTATTTGAAGGCCAAAAAAGAATTTAAAGGAGTGCTAACTATTCTCTTGAGTCAAGAGTCCAAATCAGGTGTCAGCAAACTATGACCTTTGGGCCAAATCCAGCTGTATGAGTTAGAATAGTTTTTACATTCTTAAAAGGGTGGAGTAAATAAAAGTAATATTTTGTAATATGTGAAAATTCCTGAAGTTCAGATTTTAGTGTCAATATATAAAGTTTTGTTGGGACACAACCACACTCATTCTTATATGTATTTCTATAGCTGCATTAGTGTTACAATGAAAGTTGAGTGGTCACGACAGAAATCATAAGTGGCAATCTTGCTGCTTTACACTGCTACTCAGAGCACAAAAATCAGTGATGTACTATATAACTCAAAAGAGTTTCAAAGCCTTCATGAATTGCTATAATGTAACATTTAATTTTTGTTTTAATACCAGTGTATACCAATCGTGTCAAAACAAGAAAAGAAGGGAAAAGGTGACATCAAATGATATGCTTTCAAGGCTCAATGGAATGTTGGTTATTTTACCAATTGAAATGGCAATGCATTGTGTTTATTATACAATGACACTGTAGTGGTTCTGAAAGAATACAATCTATGTTGACATTACCAAACTAAGTAGTCTTCACAATATTTCCAACTCACAGGAAAGCAACAGTCAGAAATGCTAGAACATTTAAAATGAACTATCTCATTACAACAGAAGTCCTTCACATACATAAGAAATAAAAATGAGTTTCTGAGGGGTATATTTGTTAGCCAATCAGTGAAAATCATTTAACATTGATTGAATTAATTAAATCATGTTTGACTGCAACAACCAAAAGAATATGTTTGGAGAAAACAAACTCATTTAAAACTATTAGGAAACAGTCACTGAGTATGTATACACAGTCTACGGAGAATGAGTATTTTCAAGAAAAGTGAAAAACACTAATTCAGTACAATCTAATGGTGGTTAAAAATATATAAGCAGTCCCCGCTTATCCACAGTTTTGCTTTCAAGGTTTCAGCTACCCATGGTCAACCATGGTAAAAGTATTACATGGAAAATTCCAGAAACAAACAATTCATAAGTCTTAAATTTGTGTCTTTCTGAATAGCACGATTAAATCATGCACCTTCCCACTTCAACCCACACTAGATGGGAATCCTCCCGTTGTCCAGCTTAAACCATGCTGTATACTCTACCTGCTTGTTAGTCACTTAGTAGCTGCCACGGTAATCAGACCGAATGCTTGTTTCAAGGAACCCTTAGTTTACTTAATGATGGCCCCAAAATGTTAAGAGTAGTGATGCTGGCAATCAAATGTGTTGAAGAAAAGCCATAAAGTGAGTCCTTTAAGTTAAAAAGTGAAAGTTTTTGACTCAATAAAAGAAAAAAAAATCATATGTTGAGTTGCTAAGATGTACGTTAAGAATAATCTTCCATCTGTGAAATTATGAAGAAAGAAAAAGAAATTTGTGCTAGTTTGCTGAGAGCAAGCATGTGAGCGAGCACATTCATATATTCTTTCAGTATATTGTCATAATTGTTTTACTATAACCATCATTAATCCCTTACTGTGTCTAATTTATAAACTTTACCATAGGTATGTATGTATAGGAAAAAAACATAGTATATACAGGGTTCAGTACTATCCATAGCTGCAGGCTTCTACTGGGGGGTTTTAGAACATGTCCCTTGTGGATAAGGGGGGCTAATGTGTAGAACAGAAAGTGGCTTACTTGGACAAATTTAAAAAGCTTATGAAAATGCAAGCCTATGTGAAAATTTAAAGCCTATTATTCTTCAATGTATTATTATTTATCAGAAAACATTTTGTGAAAATACCTGAATATGTCATGTGCTACTGAATTAAGAGTGTCAACAGTGAACCTCGTTTACTCTTGTGGACTTATCCACTGTCAGTTTTGTGAATTTTTGATAGAAATAGAAACTGAATATCCTGGTTGTTCTAACACATAGCAGTTTGATGTTTTAACAGTGGTAAAGTTTTATTGTGATTTTTCACAAGAAAGGTCAAGATTGAAATTTTTCTAAATGAACTGCCCTCAGCCACTTTTACTGAACACTGGAAGTGATTATGTAATAGATAGCTAAAGGAGAAATATCAAGAACAGAATCTAAAAGAATTTTACAAATATCTTCCAAACAATGACTATGTTCAGTTAAAATCATATGCTCATGGTGTATTCAGTATTTCAGAGTACCTACCAGCATGAAAAAACATTTTCAAAAGTAAACTATTTAAAATCTCATTACCAATCAGCATTAACAGAGGAACATTTGTAATCAATTTTGATGATAGAGAACACTAACTTTGAACCTCAATTAAGTGAAATGCTATATCCCCCCAAAGTAATTCCATTACTCTAATTCATTCCCTTTTATTACAAAAATAAAATTAATCTAATTATTATATTTTGAATTTAATCAATAAAAATTGTAGACATTACCTCTTATATAAATATTTATATAATACCATTGAATTTGTCTTTAAGCCCACAAAGTCTAAAAATTTTACTACCTGGACCTTCATAGAAAAAGTTTATGACTCCTGGTCTAAATCATTTAAATTCCACTTGTAGTCAAGCTGTCGAGGTTATTTTTGACTTTGGGAAACTTAGGGACAGGTGGCCAGTGGTAAATGGAGATGTTATTTTCTGGTTAATTTGATAATTTCATGACAATCATTAACAATATTGACAATGTCTCAGAATCCAAACTGTAAACAATAGATACAAAGAAAAGAGAATGCAAAAAAATACAAAGGAGAGCTAAATTAAAAAGTTAAGAACTTAGGCAACTTCTCCCTCTGCTTTTATTCTACTTTAAGATAAGAATTTTCTTAATTTTACATAATAAAAGTATTGGCTAAATAACTGATTACCAAATAACAAAATAAAAAACAAATCACTGCAATATCAGTACTAAAAGATGGAAACTTCGTCTTCCATGACATAAATTCAAGTCTTTATAAAATGAGAGTTTCATAAGGAATAACATAAAAAATGTTAATTATTCCACCTAAATATTAACAGTGGCATAATCAGAAATATTCTATTATACTGGAGAAAAATGGTGTTTTTTCATTAATTAAAGATAATTTAGCATACTACTGAATATCAGTATTACAGACACTGAACTTTTATAAAGCAGGACTATATGAAACCATACACATTCTGAGTACTTCAGCATATCTTCCAAATTCATAATTCTAAACATTAAGAGTATTTAAATCTCATGCATTATATGGATATTATTTGTCTATTACAGAACAAGTAAACAGAATTCTTACAACATATAGGAAAACAAGGTGACCAACCATATATTATATATTCTCTTTCTGCCTGGGATAGTTCTGGTTTTTTTCTGACATCTTGGAAGAATTAACAGCACCTCCTATCACTTTTAAAGTATCAAAATCAGGACAATATATTAATAGTCACCATTTATATAAAGGAATGCCAAACTTAAACGTACCATAAAAGCATAATACACAAAGCAAACATGGCCAACCCAAGTACCATGTAAAAGAGAGATTCAGAGATGACATGGGGGTGGGGTAAATGGAATCTGGAATGAGAGTAAAAAGATAGCCCTGCTTTCTTCTCAACAGATTCCAAACAGTTCCCTCCAAGACTATTATCATCTCTTACCTCAAAGCCAGTAGGCTCTGGGTAACACTTGGTGTGGCGATGCTTACCAATACTACAATCATTCCTATCTTTAAAGGAATGGCGTTTTTATAAAGGTTCTCAACAAATCGTGTCAATGTAATATATGTTATGAATGCCTGGAGTTTCCATTACATTAAATAAGCCCCAGTGCCAACATTCATGTTGAAAAGTCACAGTGGTAAAATGGGGAATGATTTATTATTCAGTTCCATATTTTATTATGATTTGTATGAAAGAACAAATTGTAACTTTACAATGAAAAATTTAAGAGACTTATAGAACCTTAATTTTGATTTCTGATGCAGTAATTTAAAGATATTTAACTTAAAACTCCACAAGGATGTGTGTGTGTGTGTGTGTGTGTGTGTGTGTGTGTGTGTGTAAAGACCTCTTTGATGGAAAATGCATATTATTTAGATGGAGGTATGTTTACTATTATTTTGAACATTTATATTAAATGGAATATGCAAATTTTAACTATATGAACCCTTCAATAATAAAAACTACTTGGACAATATATTAGTAGTTATCATTTATATACAAGAATGCCAGACTTAAGCATACCTTTTAAGTAAAATAAGTTATATATAAATAATGCTATAATTAATTTAGATGATCAAAAGGATATAAACAGAAGCATTATGAAATTGTAGATAAAATAACCTGCACATTGATTTCTTACTAATATGAAGATTAAAAATATATATATGTACCTTTTTTTTTTTTTACTGAGTTCTCAAAGCTAGTACTCCTGGTTATGTAAGAGAATGTTTTTGGTCTCAGAATACGTGCACTAAAGTATTTATGTGGAACAATGTTTCCAATATACTCTCTTTCCAATATATTCTTCTTGGTTCGGAAAAAAAATACATTTATAAATGTGTGTGTTGAGAGAAGGGGAAGCCAGAAAGAGGGAGGGAGGGCTGATAAAACAAATGGGGGCAAACTATAAACAATCGGTGAACCTGGATAAAGGGTACATGGGAGTTTCTTAAACTATTATTGAAAAATCTCTACAAGTTCCAAGTTACATAAAAATAGTTACCAAGAAAAAAAAGCTAATTTTATTAAATTTAGCCAAAGGTTTCTATTTTTACTACTACAATATTCTGTTTGGGAGTAATTTTCTACTTCTTAAAAGCCAATAAGTTCTCTTTCACCCAATTACTACTATACTTACATTAATCAAATTTAATTCTGACGAAAACAATAGTCTTAAGCAAATTTTTGGAAAATATAAGATTAAAAACTTCTACACAAAGAATAAACTCCAAGAGAAAAGACTCTAATAAAATGACTATCATAATCTTTTGTTTTTTATTTGCAAGTATAAAACCGAAGAAAAACAAAAGCCTGGAACATAGCATCTGTCATATCAGAATATAAAAAGATGATCCTGGCACAAAATGAAAAAGCTCTAATTCATTTGCAAATCAAGCCTGCCGGTTCCATTTCAAGCTGGCGGTAACTGTCAAGAGTTAACAAGATAATCACTTTCAATCCTGCCTTCAATGGTACATTACACTGTTATTCCATTCAATAAGGCCGTTCTTTGGGGCACTAGATGAATGGTTTTCATTTCTAACTCACACAAAAAGTTGTGCGGGGAAAAATCCACGGGGCTTAAGAAAGAAATCCCTTTATGGGCATTTATCTGCCGGTACTTGCTTTTAGGCAAAATGAGATATTTTGAAACATCAGTATCCATTCACTTCCTCTATTCCTTTAGGCCCTTAATCCGTTAAAAAAACAAAAAACAACAAAAAAAAAACTGGCATATGAGAAAAGTGCAAAACCAGTTTCATTTTCTAAATTATCAATGCACACTAAACAAAAATTCTCTATTAAAATGATTCTCTGCAAATATAATGCTATTCTACATAAAAGATAACTATTAAACAATCTCCTTAACTCATGGTAACTCGTGTGACTTTCTTAGATTACCTATATTTTGGATGAAAAGCAGATGTTTAAAATTTCATATTTTCTTCCTGCCTTACTTATAGTGACATGCATGTCTAAAAAGGATAATACTTTTTTAAAACCTTTCCAGATCATTCCCAATTCAATGAAAATGAGTTTTAGCTAAGTGCATCTTTATAACATATTTATCAAAAAACATTATGAAAGCTTTTACTATTTCATGGCTTAATTTTATAAACAAATATAGCAAAGGTACCTGTATAATTGTTTTTGCAAAAATATTGAAAATGTATAAAAAAGAAACAAATATATTTTGTGTTCAATCAAAGAAAAATACAAAGTACAAGGATTTAAATGTATCTACTACTAACAGACAATTAGGTCATCTTCACACTATAGTAGAGTAAAAGAACATTACAATCTCTTCCCTGGTTGCTTATGTTGCCCTGTATCCATCAATTTCATCCAATGTCAAAGTATAATTTTATGAGAACCATCTGTTTATAAATTACAACTTATCATCCAAGTCTATTTAGCAAAAGCAACAATTAATGTTTTCCCCACCTACCCTTTTTATTCAGGAAATAGTATTGCTATATAAATTGCTATGTCAATTACAAACTCCAGCCAAGTCTTTTAATCCTTTTATAATCCCTAATTATCAGGGGTAAACTTAGATTTTTAAAACTGATATGTTTACAAATGTTTAAAGTCCTTCTAAAATCATTACTTTAAAAAAATTGTATTCAAAGGCTTCAAGAAGTTAGACATAAATATTCAGGTTTATGACAGCAAATACTACCCTTAAACTTTAAAATTCAGATGACTTCGTGAATGCATATAACATTAAGGATAAACTCTGTCATAACAAAAGAGAAGTCTTCTAACTTGGCATCCTTCTGTGGAAGCACAAGTTCATCCAATTTTTCCAAGCTCTGACTAGTCATTTAGCCTCAAAAAGGAGAAAACTATCCCTATTTTTAAAATAAATAAGAAAAAAATAAAGTAAAATATTTATAAGAAAGTCAGAAAGTTTTACATTATCAGATAGACTTGGTCATTAATATTTAAATTTTAAAATAGTATCTAAGCTAAAATTTATCATTATGAAAAAATTATAATGAACTTGTTTATTTTACAAAGTCCTTAACAAAACTTAAGCTTTATCAGAAAACTATGAAATTTAAACCACAAATAGTTTGTGTCGAATCCACTATACAATAAAAGCTTACATGGTATTGTAAAATGACAATAATATGGAGCCAATTTTATTATTTCAAATTTTAAAACCTTGCTAACAGATGTGTTAAATACATCAAGTCAATAGTGAGTATTGTGGTACACTCAATAAATTAAGACTGAAATGAATGATTACAATGTGTAATTTAAAATCAATTGGCAACAACACTAGAAATTCCTAAAGAACTCTGCAAACACAAGGCTATCTGAAGAGCCTACCATTGTGAGTCAGTCCCCATACAGGAAGAGTACACTAGGGTCACCCTATCATAGGGGTACCGTATCCTTTTGTTGGATTCCAGGATCATGGTTA
Source organism: Pteropus medius (assembly GCF_902729225.1). Taxonomy (NCBI): domain Eukaryota; kingdom Metazoa; phylum Chordata; class Mammalia; order Chiroptera; family Pteropodidae; genus Pteropus; species Pteropus medius. The sequence goes on from NW_024355205.1 coordinate 14,781,487, forward strand.
ACTCGGTAAGTAAAAATGTTTGATCTTTCAGCTTCAAGCTGCCCCGCTGCAACTCTTTCCCTCATTAGATCCCTGGGGTTAGCTCTAAGCAAACACAGCAGCAAAGACAGCAGGGAGCATGAGGCATCTCCTACACATCAACCACTGGAACAGTGATGAAGAGTGTTTGAGGAACAGCACAAGCCTAGCACAAAAGCTTTTTGGAGAGTCACGCACTGGGTTCCGACAAGCAACCTGGTGTCCTGAATTATGTATGCAGTGATCCCTTACTTACACTGACACCTGACAATAAAATCCTCTGTTTAGGCAAATGCAATTTTTAAATTACAGGGATACCTATTTGCTAAGAGAGCCTTTGCTTTTGAAAAGACGATAGCCTGAGTCCTCCAGAGTCTTTCGACATAATATATGAACTCCAGAAAACATGTTTCTAACAAATATAAACTTTACCTAACTCAAATGAACAAAAACATACTAAAAAGATTCCAATTATTGTTACCATATAGGACACACAATTTTTTCGCGTTGGCAAAATTATCTTTTTTTAATTTCTGAATACTTGGCAATGAATTGACATTCCAAAATAATTTTAATTTCCTTAGTTAAAAGAAGACCTTCATAAATTATGTTAGAAGTCAAGAAATGGGATCTTATTTCGTTGTTATTGTTCTGAAATCTTCAAAGTATCAAAAGTAACAAGGCACTTCATGGAGGTTACTCCTTAAAAATGAGTAAAACAAGAAATCTCCTGTAAATACTAGAAAGCATAGTAGTTGGGGAAAATAAACTTTATTATCAAATAAATAAGATAAAAGAGAAACTTAATTAGCATGTAGAACTGAGATATTTAAAATGCTTCAAATTTTGAGAATATGATAAAATTTCCTTCAAGATGATTCTTATTTATCATGTCTGATAAACTAATATTGATTATATTAATTTATCACACTTAAAAGAAGATAAGCTGATAAAATAATTTTCAAAATATCATTTGGGAACATATTTGAATATTTTAAATGTATCTAAAATATATCTGAAATTAATATCCATAATTCATAAAGAGCTCCTAAAAAATCAAAGTAATATTAAAAAGATGAACAACACAAACAGAATAATAAACAATGGAAATTAGCTGGCAATTCATCAACAAAATATAAATGATCAATTACTCTATAAAAATATTCAATCCTAATAATATCTTAAAAATAAAAATCAACTTAATAGAATACGATTTATGTGGGGTTTTTATTTTCTACCAGAGTTACAAATCTTTCTTTCAAATTATACCCTCTTTAAAGTTGGTTGTCGGAAAATGAACAATCTCATACAGTGTTGCTGAGTGTATAAATTACCACACCCTCTACAGATGCAATTAAGGAACATGTATTCTTAGCCAAATCAAGCCGCTACAAATCTTAAGAAAATAAACAAAAATATAAAATAATTATATACAAAGATTTATATCATGATGTTACTGATATAAAGAGATCCTGGTTAAGTCAGAGCTATGGACTGAATATGCTGAAGAGTGAACATTCAGAACTGGGGAAAGAGAAAATAGAGTATATTCATATGGGACAAATGTTCCATGGTCATTAAAAGTAATATTTTAGGAAAATGCTCCTAAGATATTTTTTTAAATGATACATTACAAATATATACAGTATGAGTCCAATTTTGTAAAAATACAAATGCTGAGAAAAAGACTATGATATTACTAAAATGTAAAAAAGTGTTTTTTGTGAGAGGTAAGCTTATGGGTAACTTTTATTACTCTTTTTAAAAATTCTATTCCATAATTCTCAAATTATTTTATAATAAATATATATTACTTTTAGTCAGAAAAAATGTTTAAAGAAAAAAATGTTTCTATATCAAAAGGGTGAAATCTTTGCAATCAAAAACAACTAGAAAAATTAATTCTCCTATATTCCAAATAGCAAAACTTTTACTGTAACCCTCCTAAATTTATATACATCCACACTGGCATAGAAATCTATGCCTAAAAACCACTGAAACATTTAGAAAACAAATGTCTCTTGGGAATGGAGAAGTAAACTGATCTTCAGCCAAAATTCTGATACCATCATTTCCAAAGTTATTAATTCATTATTTTGAATAAAAAGTAAATACCTCAGAGATTATATTTTCAATTAAAAAATAAAAATCTATGATTAATAAAATGTTTAAGAATTTCATGCATTTTGAAATTATCAGCAATAGACACATAAATTAAATTTTTAGTATAAAAATTCTCTCAAGTCATGATGTCTTTATTTTAAAGGTTTTGTTTCAATGCAATTTTAAGATTAAAATGAAGAGTAATTCTAATAATAGTGAAGAAGTGCATAATGGAATGAAACTTCCAACAGATAACTGTAAAAACCGAATAACAGTAAAAAAAAAAAAAATCTATTTAAAGACACTGAAAAACGTCCAAAAAGCTACTCAGCATAGTTTAATATCAAAATTTTCACTTAGAAATGAAAATAATTGCTCTTTTGTGACTTTCTGGTGTGAGAGCACTCCCTAACCATCATAGCTGTGGCCACAGAAACACAATGGCAGAAAATCACTGCCTTGTTAGCTCAAGGTACCAGGACCAGAGTTCAAGGCTAAAAGAGAACAGAAAATTTAAAGGAGGAAATGCTGGCAGCAAGAGAAACCACAGAAGGAGTATGAACAAAATCTGAATATAAATTCTACCGAAATTCCTGGCTGACAACTAAACTGTACATATTTGCGGAAATTTTTCAAAACATGGGCAGAGATAAGAGAAAAATGAATAACTGATACTTTTATTGACTAAGTGCATCCCCAAACATGTATGCCATGAACTGAATGTCTACGTCTCACAAAATTTACATGTTGAAGCCCTAATCCCCAATCTGATTATATTTGGAGGTGGGACCTTTGGGGCTAAACTGCCCATGATTAGATGAATGCCCTTATAACGCATGGAAGAGACCAGAGCACTCCCCTCTTTGCCATACGAAGATATAGGAAGAACTCAGCAAACCAAGAAGGTCCTCACCAGACACAATGCTGGCACCTTGATCTCGTATTTCCCAGCCTTCAGAACTGTAAGAAATAAATGTCTGCTGTTCTGGCCACTAGTCTGTAGTACTTTGTTAGAGCAGCCTGACTTAGACAATATGCAGAAAACTAAAGTAGAATACACTTAAAGTGTCTAAATGTAAATCGTAAAGCTAGTAGAACAGTTGGAAATTAGGGAACTACCCAAAGAAAAAAGCAGAGTGAGCTATCTCAATCTAAATTCTTAGCTTGCAACAAGAAATAGAATCAGAACAGAACAGACTATTCCAAAGAGCTAGTCTAAAAAAGCTGCATCGGGAACCATTAACACTAGAGAGATATCAGACACTATCTACAGTCAGAGGAAATTTGCAGTTTCAGGTGAGTTAAGTACAAAAACAAATCAATGCGAAATAAAACAATAACTCCCAAAAGAACACAACTGAATCCAGAAGCTACGATGTTCAATTTTTAAATTAAAATACCAGACATGCAAATAAATAATAAAGTGTTAACTATGTAAGAAAAAAGTGAACAGATACTCTGAGTAAACCAGATATTAGTTTTAGCAGACAGAGATGCCTTAGAAGCTATTACAAATTGTTCAAATATTGACAGCAAAATAATGTCAATGAATTAACAGATAGGCGATCTCATCAGAGATATTGAAACTATAGCATTTTTAAAAATGAAATTTAGAATCTAAAATTAAAATATCAAAATAAAAAAATTCACCAAATGGACTCAAGATAAGATAGAAAACAGCAAGACAAAAATCAGTTAAGTTAGATCAATATAAGTTACCCAATATGGAGTACAAAGAGAAAAAAAATTAAGGAAAATGAACAGTACCTCATGAGTCCTGTTGGACAATAGATAGTGGTCCAACATATATGTAAGTGGAATACCAAGAGAAAATGAAGGAATGAACAAACAGAATATTTAAGAAATAATGTAAGAAATAAGAAAGTTCCAAATTTGGTAGAAAACACTGATTTACACAGGTAAAAATCTCACTTAACAACAAATGGATTATTTAAAAACCACTCCCACATACATGATAGTACAGTTGTGAAGAGCCAAAGACAAAGAAGAAACAGGAAAGCGGCCAGAGAACAATACATTATATAAAAGAATAACCATAACATTACAGATAACTTTACCTCGGAAACTATGAAAGCCAGAAATACTGAAAATACTAAAAATTGTTAAATAGCAAGAAAGAAGGAAAAGACAGAGAAAAAAACCCGTAACTTTTAAAACATTAAGCGAAATAGAAGGCATATATACAAATATATCAATAATCACATTACATAAAAATGGACCAAACAACTCAATTAAAAGGCACAGCTAAAATGTCTTTTTTTAATAAGACCTAAGCAGAGGCTGGCAAAAATAACCCTACATCATATATAAAAAACAAAGAAACTGAATGGGAAAGGCAGAAAAAAATATGAACTATGCAGTTTGTAAGAATAAAAAAGCTAGAAATAGATACAATAGTATTAGACTTCAGGAAAATAAGGATTACTACAGATGAAAAATAGGAGAGGGGAACGGGCCTGCATGAGATAATGGCACAGGCACAGTGGGGTGAGGGCGGGAGGTTATTGTTATTTTTTTTTATAAAGAGATGTTATTATGGTCAAAGAGTTAGTACAGAAAATAATATAACAATTACAAATGCATATATACTTCATAAGAATTAAGAAAACTATTAATAAATGCAAGTGTAATTAAAGAAAAAAATAAATCCATAATTATAAATGGAGAAATTGACACGTATCAATTTAACAAGAAAACAAAAAATTAATAATTATATAGAAGACCTGAACAACACTACCACCACCTTAACTCAAATGACATTTATACAACACTACACCCAACTGCAAAATACTTATTCTTTCCAAATCAATTGTAGGACAATAAAAGAAGAAACAGGAAAAAAAGAACAGTGACTTCTGAGAGAAAAGAAACAAATGAATGGAGGCCTATATTAGAGACAGGAGTACAAAGAAAGCGAATCCAGGTGAGGAGTCAGAGATTCCATGGAGACTAGGGCAGCTGGGGTTCACTAGACAGAGTAGAGGAGAAGAGAGAGCAGCACGACAGAACTGCAGATATCCACTGAGAACCCCTTTTTATAGTCAGCTAAGTACTAATAAGTGAATGCCTGTAAAGAAAGACCAAGAGGCAAAATAAATACCATCCCAAAGAATCGAAGATCAGAGTCTGGTACTCACACAGAGTGGGAAAGAATGCTTATTCCAACCAGCCAGACAGGAAAAATTCATAACACACAAGGCCTTGGTTAGAATACTCGGCAAGTTCATACTTCAGTTGTGGGAAATACTTAGCAGTAGACTGAGTGCGGTTGCAGAACCACCTAACAAATCATAACAGCAAGATGTAAGAGGACCAAATTGGCTCCAAGAAACTTAACTGCCCTCCAGAACAAAGCTTAAGTATATTTACATGATTGCAAAAATATCCAGACAAATCCAAAATTAAGGTTGGAGATTTTAATTTCCTTCTCTTAATATTTAATAGAACGAGTGGAGAGCAAATCAGCAAACATATAACAGACATGACTGTACAACCAAGCAGCTTAACCCAATGAACATCATAGGATACTCCACACAAGAATAAACAGAATTCACAATGTTTTCAAATTATTTATTAAAATAGAGCATATTGTGACTCATAAAAAGTCTCAATAAATATAAAAGGATTCAAATCATACAAAGTATGATTCTTGGCACAATGAAAGTAAATTAGAAATGAGTTAGAAAAATATATCTAGGAAATCTTAAAATATTTGTAATCTAAATACCTCATTTGTAAATAATCCCTGGTCAAAGAATAAATCAAAATAAATTAGAAAGGGCAGTTATATATAAATGGAGGTATATGATGATACTGAGCAAACCTAACTCAAATTGACACACAAAATCTACAGTTACATTTAAAACAATTTTCTTTAGAAAGAAATCCTGAAAACTAGCTCAACAGCTCCTCTACAAAAAAGAATAAAAGGGCCACAGTGAGACAAGTAAAAAAGATGTGGTCTCACCAAAAACCCTACCCCATGTATGGCGACTCACAATCTATGAGAGAGTCACAAATACAAAGCTTCTCTTTGAGTAGCAAGAATTTTGTTCTCCACATCGGACATCCCAACCTTTGTTGGGGCATACACTAGAGTGATGAATCCCCAGATGCCTGCTTTGAAAACAAATGAGGCTTACATACAGGACACATAAAAGGCCCTAGAAAACTAATATTCTGCTCTTAAAGTGCTTGTGCACAGATTCATTTGCCCCAGCGCCCAAAGCAAAAGCAGTAGTTTGAAAACCACCTAGCCTATATATGAGAAGAATCATTTGCTAATCTTAAAGCATCTGCTTGAGGGGCAAGGGCCTGTTTGAACTCTCTGGAGATGAAGTGCTCATCAGAGTCATTTTTGTGTTCTCCCTCAACCGTGCTACAGCCATGCTGGCATGCACCATTTTTGTGCTCTCTCTCTACATTGCTAGCACTAGCAGTGTACAAATCATAGCACTCTCCTGCTGTCTTGCTAAAGCAGGAGCAAACCAGTCCTGTGCATTCCTGCTCGCCCACTAAAAACTGCAGGTGTGCCCCAACCCCATGCTCTCCCTCTGCATCATTAAAGTCAGCACGCTTGTGGACTCCACACAGGTGATGCCCTTGATCACCTGACACTGGTGGGCAACAGGGCGTGCCTTTCTGAGACCCCAGGACTTAACAATCAGAGAAAGTTCTTGGCAGGCTATCACCCTCCAGGGCCCTACAAAGGCAGTTACCTAAAACATGCACCCAGTCTTTCTGTGAAAGAAAGCCTATTTACTTGTCCTGAAGGTTCAGTCTGAGAGGCAGGCAGTCTCAAGATTTATCATATATCCAGAGGCTGTGAAGGTCTTCTCTGAGAACTATCATTGCGTTTTTCCCTTGCCCTTGCTACAACTTTCCAGGTGTTCTCTTTCTTTCCAGAAAGGACTTTATACAATCATCTGGACCCCGATTTGTGCAATTGTTGCCCAGAGAACACCTTCAGATCACCTGGTCTGGAGGCCAGAAGGGTTTATGATTGCAGTCTCACAGGAAAGGATATACCTATATAAAGAATGTATACACACACGTACTTTAAAAGTTTCAGCGTGAGGGTTTGGCATTCAATTAGCCTGAAACTAGGTGCTGACTGAAATCCCTCTCTTTGAAATGCTGACAGGTCTTGGCACAATGTCAACAACTGAGTCCTAACAAGGATAAATCAGGGTACTTAGACAATTGAAAAGGTTCTATAGACAACCAAGAGCTAGAGCAAGGCTGAATGATAACATTCATCTACACAAGGCCACTCCTTCAACAGTAAGAGACTTATTTGTTTTGCCTAATAAGTAGAAAGAAACAGAGTGTCAAGAAAAATGAGGAAAGAAATATGTTCCAAATCAAAAGATAAAAACTCAAGGGGAAAAAAAAACGTAATGAAATGGAGATAAATAACTTCTTGGCTAAAGAGTTCAAAGTAATGGTCATAAAGTTGCTCACCGATCTTGGGTGAAGAATAGATGAACACAGTGAGAACTTTAGAAAGAGACAGAAAAATATAAAAATATAAGAAGTGCCAAGTAGAAGTTATAGAGCAGAAAAATACAATAACTGAATGGAAAAATACACATGAAGAGCTCAACAACAGACTAGATGAAGCAGGAAAAGGATCAGTGATCTGGAAGAAAGGGCAGTGGAACTCACCCAAACAGAGCAACAAAAAGAACTCTGAAAAGTGAAGATAACTTAAGGAAATTATGAGACAACATGAAGCAAAATACATCCACATGAGAGGAAGATCAAAAGGAAAGAAAAGACAGAAAGGGGCTAAAAATTTATTTAAAGAATTAAAAGCTGAAAACTTCTGTTAACCTGGAGAAGGAAACAAATATCCAAATACAGAAAGCCCATAGAGCCAAACAATTTGATTTTTTAAAAATTTTATTGATTGATTGACTGATTGATTTTAGGCAAGGCAACTCTTAGTTGATCTCACAGATTGCAAGGGCCTTGTCAGCTTACCATCTCTTATTTTTTATTTTATTTTTTTATGCCTACAGGACCTGGTCTTCCTAGGTGGTCTCCCATCCTAGTACTAACCAGGCCTGACCCAGCTTAGCTTCTGAGATCAGACAGGATCGGGCTTGTTCAGGATGTCATGGCCGTAGAGAGCCAAACAATTTGAACCCAAAGAGATTTACAACAAAACACATTATAATTAAAAAGTAAAAATTTAACAATAAACAAAGAATCATAAAACCAGCAAGAGAAAAACAATTTGCTAAGTATAAGGAACCCTCTATAAGACTATAAGAAGATTTTTCAGCAAAAATCTTGCAGGACAAAAATGAGTGGAATGATATAGCAAAGTGCTGAAAGGAAAAAAATTTCTAATCAAGAATATTCTACCCAGCAAGGTTATCATTCAGAATTAAAGGAGGAAAAAAAGAGTTTTCTAGACAAGAAGCTAAAAAAGTTGATCACACTAAACTATAAAAATCTCCGTGGGGAAGGTAAATATGTTTTGTTTTGTTTTGTTTTTTAAAAAAAGGTAGTGGACTAATCATTTATAAAGTGAGTATGAAGGTCAAAAGACACAAGTAGTAAAAATAACTATGACTAAAATAGTTAAGGAATACATAAGATAGAGAAATGTAAAATGTAACATCAAAAACATAAAACACAAGAGGGCGGGATAAATATGTAGAGTTTTAGAATGTGCTCCCACTTAACTTGCAATCGACAAGATAGACTGTTAAATATGTAAAATATAATAAGTGAGCCTCATGGTAAACACAAAGCAAAAACATACAGTAGATACGCAAAAGATCATGAGAAAAGACTCTATCTAAAGATAGTTGTGAAAAGACAAGGGAAGAGCTCGAGAAGAAAAAGGCAACAGAGAGGAACTATAAAACAGCCAGAAAACAATGAACAAAATGGCAATAATTACATATTTATCAATAATTACCTCAAATGTAAATGGACTAAATTCTCCAGTCAAAAGACACAGAGTGGCTGGATGAATAAAAAAATAAGATACATCTATATGTTACCTAGAAGATACTCACTTCAGCTTTAAGGACACATACAGACTGACAAGGAAGATATGAAAGAATATGTTTCATGCAAAAGAAAGCTGGGACAGCTATGCTTATATCAGACAAGATACTTTAAAGCAAAGACTGCAATAAAAGTTAAAAAGGGGTATTACATAATGATAAAAGAGTCAACGAGATGATATAACTTTGTAAATATTTATACACCCAACACAGAAGCACTTCAATATATAAAGCATATATTAACAGACCTATAGGAAGAATAGACATTACAATAATAGTAGGGGACTTTAATACCTCACTTACATCAATGAATAGGTCATCCAGACAGAAAATCAATAAGAAAACATCAGCCTTAAACATTAGACCAGATTGACTTAAAACACATTCTTCTTAAGTGCATATGGAACACTCTCTGGAATAGATATATTAGCCCCCAAAACAAGTCTCAATAAATTTAAGAAGACTGAAAACATATTAAACATCTTTTCTGACCACAATGGTATAAAACTGAAAATCAATTATAAGAAGAAACTGGAAAAATCACAAATATGTGAAGACTGAACAATCTGCTACTGAACAACCAATGGGTCAACGAAGTAATCAGAAGAGATATCAACAAATATCTTGAGACAAATGAAAATGAAATATCACATAACAAAATCTATGAAATGAAGCAAAAGCAGTTATAAGTCATAGAAATACAGGCCTACCTCAAGAAACAAGAAAAAACTCAAACAATCTAACTTTACATCTCGTGTAACTAGAAAACAAAGAACAGATGAAGCCTAAAGTCATCAGAAATAAATAATTAATAAAGATCAAAGCAAAAATAAATGAAATAAAGACTAAAAGACAACAGAAAAGATTAGTGAAACTAAGCTGACTCTTGGAAAAGATAAACAAAATTGACAAACCTTTAGCTAGACTCACTAAGAAAAAAAGACAGAAGGCTCAAATAGATAAAATCAGAAATGAAAGAAATTACAACTGAGATCACAGAAATAAAAGGATCATAAAAGACTACTATGAATAATTACATGCCAACAAATTGGACAACCTAGAAGAAATTGATAAGTTCCTAGAAACATAAAATTTTCTAAGATTGGACCATGAAGAAATAGAAAATCTGAATAGACTAATTACTAGTATGGAGATTGAATCAGAACTGAAAAATCCTCCAATAAACAAAATTCCAGGACCAGATGGCTTTACTGGTATAATCTACCAAACAGTCAAAGAAAATTTAATGCCTATCTTCTAAAACTTCTCCAAAAAAATTGAAAAGGAGTGAATGTTTCAAAATTCATTTTACTAGACTAGCATTACCTTGATACCAAAAACAGACAAGAATGCCAAAAAACAAACAAACAAACAAAAAAAACCAAAAAAAACCATTACAAGCCAATATACCCTCATAAACACAGATGCAAAAATCTTCAACAAAATATTAACAAACCAAATTTGACATTACATTAAAAAGGATCATACACCATGGCCAAGTGGGATTTATTCCAGGAATGCAAGGATGGTTCAATATCTGCAAATTAATCAACTTTCACAAAATGAAGGATAAAAATCATATGATCATCTCAACAGACTCAGAAAAAGCACTTCACAAAATTCAACGTCATTTATTATAAAAATTGTCAACAAAGCAGATATAGGAGGAACATACCTCAATATAACACAGGCCATATATGACAAACCCACTGCTAACATCATGCTCAACGGTGAAAAGCTGAAAGCTTTTCCTCTCAGATTATGAACGAAACAAGGATGCCCACTCTTGCCATTTTTATTCAACATAGTATTGAAAGTTCTAGTCAGAGCAATTAGGAAAGGAAAACAAATAAAAACATGCAAATTGGAAAGAGAAGTAAAACTGACACTATTTGTGGACATAATTTTTATATAGAAAACCCTAAAGACTATCAAAAAACTCTTAAAATAAACAACTTCAGTAAAGATTCAGGGTATAAAAACAATATAAAAAATTAGTTGTACTCTTTATTATTTAGAGTACAAAAAATTAGTTGTACTCTTTATTAGTTGTACTCTTTATTATTTTAGTATAAACTAACAATGAACTATCAGAAAGAGAAATTAAGAAAACAATCCCATTTACACTTGTATCAAAAAAATAAATTAAATAAAATACCTAGGAATAAATTTAACCAAGGAAGTGAAAGACCAACACACTGAAAACGGTAAAGATGTTGATAACAGAAATAAATGAAAAAATGGTCTACACTCATGGATCAGAAGAATTAATTTTGTTAAAATGTCCATACTTTCCAAAGCGATCTAAAGATTCAATGCAAACCCTATCAAAATTGGACCTCAAGATAATCATGCTAAGTGAAATAAGCCAGACAGAAAAAGTGGAAAACTACATGATATCACTTACATGTGGGATATAAATCTAAAAGCAACAAACAGGGCAAACAAACAGAGACTCATGGACATGGGCAATAGACTAGTGGTTACCAGAGGGTGGTGGGGATTTGGGGGGGAGGGGAGAGGTGAAATGGGGTGGGGTCCAAATATGTAGTGGCAGAAAATCTAATTATGGGAGGGGGAACACAAAATGCAATATATATATATCGTGTATATATATATGCATGTGCATTTGTGTTTCCTAATTAATTTTTATCTTCTATTTTATATATATATATATATATATATATATATATATATATATATATATGCGCCTTACTGTTAAATTGTACACCTGAAACTTACTGGACTTTATTAACCAATGTCACCAAAAAAAAAAAAATTTCCAATGGCATTTTTTACTGAAATTGAACACACAATCCCTAAAATTTGTATGGGACCACAAAAGTACCCAATGGGCAAAGGAATCTTGAGAAAAAAGAACAAAGTTGGAGGCATCACATTTCCTGATTTCAAACTATAATACAAAGTATGATACAATATCATCAAAAAAGTATGATATTGGCATAAAAAGAGACACATGGATCAATGGAACAGAATGGAGAACCCAGAAATAAATCCATGCAAATATGGTCAATTAATTGATGACAAAGGAGCAAAGAATATACAATGGGGTAAAGGATAGTCTCTTCAATAAACGATGTTGGGAAAACTAGACTGCCACAGAATGGAATGGAACTGGACCACTATCATATATCACACACAAGAATGGAACTGGACCACTATCATATATCACACACAAAAATTAACTCAAAATGGTAAAGACTTAAATGTAAGACCTGGAACCTTAGAACTCCTAGAAGAAAACACTAAGCAGGGAGCTCCTTGACAGAGGTCTTAGTGATTATTTTATGGCTCCACAAGCAAAGGTAACAACAGCAAAAACAAACAAATAAAACAAAACAAAACAAAAAAAAAACCACAAGTGGGATTATATCAAACTCAAAAACTTCTGCACAGCAAAGGAAACCATGAACAAAATAAAAGGCAACTTACTGAATGGGTAAAAATATTTGCAAATCATATATCTGATAAGGGGTTAATATCTCAAATATATAAAGAACTCATACAACTCAATAGCAAAAATATAAACAATCTGATTAAGAAATGGGCAGATGATCTGAATAGACGTTTTTCCAAGGAAGACATACAGATGGTCAAAAGGTACAGGAAAAGATGCTCATAATCACTAATCATCATGGAAGTGTAAATCCAAATGACAATAAGATATTACCTCACACCTGACAAAATGGTTACCATCAAAAAAGACAAGAAATAACAAGTGTTGGCGAAAATAAGGAGAAAAGGAAAGCTTCATGCACTGTTGGCGGGAATGTAAACTGTGCAGTCACTCTGGAAAATAGTAAGGAGATTTCTGAAAAAATTAAAACTAGAACAGCCATATGATCCTGTATTTTCAATTCTGAAGAAAACAAAAACAATAATTTGAAAAGATATATGGATGCCTATGTTCATTGCAGCATTATTTCTAATAGTCAAGATACAAAAACAACCTAAATATCCACTGTTATTTGAATGGATAAAAAAGTGTGGTGTGGAATGGAATGCTACTCGGCCATAAAAAAGAATAAAATCCTATTTGTGACAACATGGATGAAACTTGAGGATACTATTCTAAATGAAACAAGGCATACAGAGAAAGACAAATATTGTATTTCACTTATATGTGGAATCTAAAAAAACAAACAAACAAAAGAAATGAAATTCATAGATACCGAGAACAGATTGGTGGTTGGCAGATGGAAAGGAAGGTGGACGAAATGGGTAAAGGAGGTCAGGGGGTAAAACTTCCAATTATATAACAAGTCATGAAAATATAACATACAGCAGGGGTGACTATAGTCAATAATATTGCATTGCATATTTGAAAGTTAAGAAAATAAATCTTCAAAGCTCTCATTATAAGAAAAAAATATATTTTGTAACTTTGCAAGGTGAAGGATGATATATAGACTTATTGTGGTGATAATGTGTCAGTGTATTCAAATATCAAGTCACTATGTTGTACACCTAAAACTAATTCAATGTTATATGTCAATTTTACCTCAATAAAAAATGGTGCTGGCAGATTCGATACCTGGCGATTTCCTTCTTCCTCGTTCATAAACAGCCACTTTCTAGCTGTGTCCTCGCATGGCAGAGAAAGAGGGGGCTCTGGTCTCTTCCACTTCTTATACTAAGGGCACTAATTTCATCATGGAGGCTCCAGCTTCATGACCTCATCTAAGCCTAAATGCCCTTCAAATGCTCCACCTTCCATATGCTATCACATTGGGGATTAGGGCTTCAATAAATGGCTTCTGGGTGGGGAGACACATTCAGTTTATACAATACAGGTTTCTAACCAGAAGCTAGACTCTTCAGCTAATTCCTAGTAATCCCAATATTTGGAGCTATCGATTATCTAGTCTACTACTGGTTATTTCTCCTGGTCTACTTTATGTTGTCAAGTCTCCACATTAGCCTAATTATCTGTGGTTCTGAGCTACATATTTTATTGCCAAAATCATTTCTGGAAATAATTTGAGGTAAAATATCTTCTTCCAGTGCTTAAGAAGGGACCATGAAAATGGAACCTCCTTAATCCAGTTTTAGGGACTGAGATTATTGTAGGTCAATAAGATAGCTCAAAATTGGGTTGCAAGGCCTTAATTTTTTCTGGTTCAACTTTATCCTTGGCTTCTTCAGGGTCCCACTCCAAATTGTTGGGAAGGGGATTATCAAAATTCCAGCCTCAGTGGGCTCTGGAGCCAAATATTTGTCCCCCTAAACATGAATGTTTGTCAAAAGTGTAAGTTAGCCTCTCTTCAGCCTCTTCCAAACTTGCAAATAATCACAATGCAAAAGCACTTGCAAATGTTAGGTTCAACTCTCCGGATTTCTATTCTAGCTGAGATCTTGGCCTAGTATTCTTCAATGTTAGCTTAAAAATATCTTCCACCAGATGCTGTTCTACAAATACAAACATACACACACAAGGAGGCTGGGCTCACTTTGCTTAATTCCAGTATGGGCAAATTTCATTTATAATGCTTTAGTTAAGTAACACCAATACCCCAACAATGTGGTTCAACTTTCAGTTACTACAGCTTTATTAACTGTAGTAACTGCATGAAGTACAAAGTTTGCTGCTGATTTGCTGTTGAATCAGCAATCACTATATAAATAATGTGCAAAATGATCAGTAACTGTTCTTTCACCTGTTTGTGGCTGCTTGGTGGGTATCTATTATACAGGTCACACTCAGACAGTAAAGTATATAGTTGTGTTGTCTTTGTCTACCCCCAAAACTAGAAAATCAAAAGAGGGAATTGCCCAAGTAGGATGAAAGCGAAGCAAAGAAACAAAAAGTGGTGATGCTGGAAGTGAACTTAGATGTGATTAGGAAATAGCTGAGCGTGCATATGACGACACTGCCACCATGTGAGAGCCTGCAGATATGCGACCAGAGGAACTGAGCGCAGGAGAACTTACCAACATGAAGGAGGACAAGCTGAAAATGTCCCTAGAAGTTATGGCAGTAAAAACTTTCCCATTAAAGGAACGCTGAAAGACATTCATGACTTTGAAATCACAAAGTGCAAAATGTGGGAAACTGTTCTAAACTTAGAAAGAAATATGACAATCCATCGAGGCACAGAAAAGATACAATGCAAAGAAAGTAAGCACTGCTGAAACTGCTCAATAGTATTTCTTACAAAGGAATTAGACATTTTAATTCCCACTGTTTTCAATTACACTATATTAAATATTAGTTTTGCTATATTTAAATTTCCCTACACATTTTTAATTGAAAGTTTTTAATGTTTTGACAAAATATTTTGAATGTTATGATCTAGCAATTCTTTTGGGAATATACCCAAAAGAAATGAAAAAACTAACTTGACAAGATATCTGCACCCCCACATTCACAGAATTATTTATAATAGTGAAGATATAGAAACAATTAAGTGTCCAATGACAGATGAATGACAGATGAAGAAGTTGTGGCACATTTATATCTACAATGGAGTATTATTCAGCCATGAAAAATGAGGAAATCTTGCCATTTGTGACAAAATGGATGGACCTTGAGGGCATTATGCTAAGTGAAATAAGTCAGATAAAGACAAATACTATACAATCTCACTTACATGTGGAATATTAAAAGAAAAAAAACAGAAAAGGAGATCAAATTTGTAGCTACCAAAGGCTGCAGATAGGGGGAAAGAGAATTGAAAAAGGTGGTCAAAAGGTACAAATTTTAGTTCCAAGATAACGAGTATTAGGGAAGTAATGTACAGCATGATGACTATAACTCACCCTGCTGTATGATATATATAAAAGTTGTTTGAGTAAATCCTAAGAGTTTCCATCAAAAAGAAAAAAAGTTTTTTTCTTTTCTGTTTTCTTTCACTGTATCTGTATGAAATGATGGATGCTAACTAAACTTATTACAGTAATCATTTGACTATATATGTCAAACCATTATGCCGTATACCTTAAACTTATACAGTGACTTATGTCTATTATATCTCAATAAAACTGGAAAAAATAAGTGAAATTAGAAATTATTTGAATAAAAATGAAAATACAACATATTAGAACCTGTGGACGTTGGTTAAAGAAGCTACATAGCACTACGTGCCTTATACCCTAAATTTTTTTTTTTAAAGAGGAGCAAATTAAATTCAATATAAGCAATAATATAGTTCAACAAGGAAAGCAATGAAATAGAAAACAGATAAACCATACAGAGAATCGATGAACCTAAAAGCTGGTTCTTTGAGAAAACCAATAAAATTGTTAAACCTATAGCTAGACTGACTGATGAGAAAAAAAGAAAGAAGATGCAATTTATCAATATCAGGAATAAAAGAAGTAACAGTATAGATATGAAAAGGATAAAAAGAGATTATGAACGGCTTTATGCCTATACCGTCAACACCTTGAAGTTAATCAATTCTTTGAAAGATAAAAACTACCAAAGCTCATTCAAGAAGAAATAGATAACCTGAGTAACAATATTTCTAATTCATTTACTAATTTCTCTACTAAAAAATTTTAATTTTTAGTTAAAACCTTTCCACAAAGAAAATTCCAGGCCCGAATGTCTTCATTCCTGACTTTTATCAAACATTTAAGAAGATCATATCAATTCTATACACTGTTCCAGAAAAACGAAAAAGGAATAATATTGTCCAATTCATTCTCTGTAGCCAGTATTAACATGATACCAAATACAGAAGATATTACGAGAAAATAAAAATGAAGACCAATATTCCTCATAAAAACATGCAAAAATTCTAAACATAATTTTATCAAACAAATGCAACAATACATAAAAAGGATAATATATCATAACCAAGTAGAGTTTTATACTAAAAATGTAAAAGTGTTTTATATTTAAAAAATCTATCAGTGTAAGTCAGCACTTTAATAATTAAATAAAAAATATATGATTACTTTAATGGTCACCAAAAAAAGCATTTGGCAAAATCCAACAACTATTTCTGTTTGTAAGCAAATAGGACTTAGAAGGGCAGTTCCTCAACTTGATAAGAGGCTTCACCAAAATCCACCAGTTAACATCATATGTAATGGTGAAAAAGACTGAATGCTATCAACTAAGATCAGGAACAAGACAATAATGTTCATCCTTAACACTTCTATTCAATTTTGTATCAGAGGCCCTGGTCCGAGCTACCAGGCAAGAAAAAGAAATAAAAGGCATACAGGTTGAAAAGAAGCAAAACTGTCTTTATCGCAGACATCATGATCATCTACACAGAAAACTTACAAATCTGTAAGAAAGTGACTTGAATAATGTTAGTTTTATGAAGTTGTAAGATATAAGATCAATATACCAAATTCAACTGTATTTCTGTACACTAACAACAAAAAAAACAGAAATTGAAATTTAAAAATATCTATATGTCATTTGCCGTATCATCAAAAATATGAAATGCTTCAGGATAAATATGAAGAAAAAAATGTCAAAGACCTCCAAACTGTTACCGCTGCTGAGAAAAATCATAGGAAACCTCAATAAATGGAGAAATATAGTTTTTTATGGGTCAGAAGAGTCAATATTAAGATGTTACTTCTCCCCAAAATGATCTATATAGTCAATGAAATCCCAATCAAAATATAAGCAGATAATTGTAACGATTGATAAGATCATAAAATTCCCAAGAATAGAAAATAATGAACCATTCACCATTATATTTTTAATACACTTTAATATTAGAGCAGTTTTATGTTCACAGCAAAATTTAGTGGAAGGAACAGATATTTCCCACATATCTCCTGCCTTCACACATACACAGCCTCCCCTACTGTCAACATCTCCTATCAGAGTTCCCTATTACATTTACAAGGCTAGTATAACCTTCAAACTAAAACTGCGGAAGGAGAGAACAAGCAAGCAAAATTACAGGCAAATCTCACCCAGGAACAATGATTTAAAAATGCCAATAAATAAACAAACCAATCACAACTAATAATATATACAAAAAGATAATAATACATCATGAAAAAGTTGATTCATCACAGGAATGCAAGGACAGATTAACAGTAAAAAAAAATCAGTTAATATTATTCGCCATATTCCTAGATTAAAAGAGAAAAACTATAAAATAAATTTAATTGCTGTAGAAAAAAATTTCAATAAAAATCAAATATGTAACTATTTCTAAAAAATCTTATTCAATGAGGAATATAAAGAAACTTTGTTAAATAAGAAATGTTAACTATCAAAAACCAAGAATACAATTATACTCAATGGAAAAATATTATCAGAATTCCCATTCAAATCTCAAATAGGATAAAAATATTTGCAATAAAATATAATAAATATAAGGTGGATAGGCATGAATTCAACAAAATATCTGCAAGACCTTTATAAAAGAAAAAAATTGTTTTATATTGAGATATTTTTAAAATCCTAAATAAATGAAGAGGTATACTATGTCCATGGATAGTAAATAGATTCAGTACAATTCCAAAATACCAACATGGGTTTTTGTGGGTATTGATAAGGTGATTCTAGCTTTTATGTGTAAAAAAAGGTGCAAGTACTAAACATAAAAGAAAAAAATTTGACATAAAGGATTTCAAATTATAAAACTACTATTTATCTAAAAACGTTGTTAAGAAATATATAGGCAAGCCATAGACTAGGAAAAAATATTCGCAATAAATCTGAAAAAGAAACTAGTCTAAGGCCATGCCACCCTGAACAAGCCCGATCTCGTCTGATCTCAGAAGCTAAGCAGGGTCGGGCCTGGTTAGTACTTGTATGAGAGACCACCTAGGAAGACCAGGTGCTGTAGGCGTAAAAAATAAAAAATAAGGGATTGTAAGCTGACAAAGTCCTTGCAATCTGCGTGGTCAACCAAGGGTTGCCTCGCCTAAAAGAAAGAAAAGAATAATAAACAAACAAACAAACAAACAAACAAACGGAATTAGAATATGTAAATGAACCCAGAATACTTAAGAAATTCCAACAACTCAATAACAAAAAGATAATTTGTTTTGAAAAATAGATAAAGCCTGAACAAATACTTTACAAGGGAAAATATACAAATGGCCGATAAGGACATAAAAAAGTATTGGACATGAGTCCTCAGAAAAATATACTAGTAACAATTCACAAGATACCACTTTAAAACCATTATATCAGTTCGAATTCTAAGGTCTGATAACATCAAATGTTGGCAAGGATGTGCAACTAAAATTTCTTGCTGGAATATACGTTTATTAAAACGTAAACTAAAACACTAGGCAAAAACCATTCAGTAGTAAAACATATACCTATCATACAATCAATCTATTCCACTACTAGGTATTTACCCAAAAGAAATGAAGACATATGCTCCTTCAAAAACATGTACACAAATGTTCATAGGTGTTTTATTATCAAAAGCCAAAAACTCACTGTTAGGTATCTACCCAAGAGAAATAAAAATGTATGTTCCACAAAGACTTGTACAACAAAGTCTATGGCAACTTTATTCATAATGGCTCCAAAGTGAAAACAAACCAAATAACTTAATAGAATGAACTGTGCTACAGTCCATACAATGGAATACTAGTCAGCAATAAAAAGAACAAACTACTAATACATGCAACGACATAGACAAATCTCAGAAACATTATACTGAGCAAAAGAAGCCAGATACAAAAGAGTATATGCTATATGATTCCATTTATATGAATTTCTAGAATTAATCTATCATAAATGAAATTAGAACAGTGGTTGTCTCTAGAGGCTGACTGCCAAGTAGTACAAGGAAATTTGTGAAAGGGATAGGGTATGGGTTACACAAGTGAACAAACTTGTTAAAACTTATACAATTCTACACTTGAGATCTGTATATTTTACTGTATGTAAATTATACCTACAGAAAAACTTACCTTATATTTTAAAAATCGCATAATAACAATAGTCTGAATCTTAAACTCTATATTTTCAAAAACAACTGAAATGGAGAAAGGTATATATCACTAAACTCTTTTGACCTATTTCACAAATTTCACAATATTAAATTACCTTTGTATTCCAAGAATAAGCCACACTCAATTCCTGGTTTATTTTTATAACTTACTGCTGGACTCTCTGATAAAGTTCTATTTATACTTTTTTGAATCAATTTTTAACAAACTAAAAACATTACTTAAAAAAAAAATTTCATGCACACCATACAATAAAGCAATGGTTATTTGCATAAGCAGCTGATTCCAGACTCTGGGACAAAGTATGTTCAATCTGAGATTGGGACAGAATGAAAAGAATCATTTTAAAATTAACGGGAACATGTAAGAAGGACACAGGAGCCCATGTGAAGAGGTTCCTACTGATCAAACTTGATACAATTTGAACAACAAAATAATAACAACTCTGATTGAAACATGTTAAATAAAAATTCCATGGACCATAGTGACACTCAAAAAGGAGAAAGCAAAAGTCAAAAGAAAAATAACTGACTACTACTGGAGGGGAATATTACACTAACACCTCATTTTAAAAACTGCTTCTATTATAGATGTTTCATAAAAAGTATCCAGTACCTAAGACATTTGATATGTACATCAAAATATAGGCCACCCATGCATAGAAAGTTAGCTGGACTTAACAGTTAACTAGGACATTTGAGGAAGAATGATTAAAGATTTGTACAAGAAATTTTCAAACTTGTTTCTATTTACCACTATTATTATTTCTGTTCCAAGAACATATCCAAAGTCCAGAATATTCAAGGAAGAAAAGGAGAAGAGTTTGAAGAGAAGTAGAGAGAGAAAGACGAAGAGAAAAGGCAAGACAACTGTCAGCCTCCATCTGTAAGCTACATCCTTTTAACTAATATTAATTACCTTTTACTTTACCATCAAAACATGTATCATCAAAAGATGAAAGTGGTTCTAAATAATGCTTTTATATTTATACATAATATCTTCAGTTAGAGATCTAAAATGACACTGGATCTTCATTTATTCAAAATTTATATAATCATTGCTATCACAGGTGGAAGCTAAACTTCCTTTCACCAGATTAAACTGTCTTCATTCTTAAAACCCAAAATTAGCAAACAAGCCACAATATACTATATGCCATAGCAGAGGTCTTCTGTGAATAGCTGGGATCTTCAACTGCTTCAGCTGCAATACAAGCCATTGAGCCTTAGCCAATGCAAGCCAATTTGAATAATCAATATGACAACCTTATTTTTCTAATGCAAACAGGATTGCTACAGTAAGGTGTCTCACTGCCACATCACAGTCATGGCCTCTTTTAACCCCTAATTAGATTGAGGCGATTATCCCTGCTCTTCCTTACAAGTGTACAGCTTGGATAAGGGATGACAAAAGCTATCCGCTACTTATTCAGCCTTTGCAGACAGCAGGTTATCCAGGGAGATAGAGAATAAAATCAACAAACAATTGTTATTCATATCATCATCTAAAGTGTTAAGATAGTCACAGTTTCCATACATGCAGACTGAATATAGCCTAGAGCATGAGGTAACTGCAGACTGCTTAAGACCATCAGGGTTACACAGATGGAAATTCATGGTGATGTTAGGGAATTATGTCTAAATCAAACTTATTTGCATAAAAAGAAATGATTGGGGATTTGTCTTTTGTATATAATATATCAAGATTTCATTATGTTTCTCTTCATGAATTCTTTGAAGCTAAATTTTAATACTGATTTTCTAAACACATAGCATTTATCATGAAAAGAATGCCAAAATTAATAGTTTGCAGAAACTTGAATGCTTTAAGATTCAATTAAAATACTCTCAGATATAAAATATAAAATAGGAAAATTTTCTACACTAGTTCTTGCATTAAATTTAGATAATTAACTCTGTGAATTCCAAATGTTTTTCTTAACGCTCATAACAATTTCTGAAATCTTGCTTATCACTTCAGATCCACAAGTAACAAGATAACTGTGGTTACTAGAAAATAATCAAAGGTAGTTGCAAAGACACCAAAACTGCTAGCTTTGTAGTAAGTTGAACTAAGCTAACTTGAGGACAATATAGAAGGCTGGGCCTCTGATAAGAAAAAACTTTGGTAGGAATATCTGCATCTACTCTGAAGATGATAAAGTCTCTAGAAATAGTTAAACAAGGAAATGTTGAAAAAGACTTTATATCTTTTCCTTTTCACTTAAAAGGATCAGTAGGTGTCTCGTTTTGTCTTAATGACTTTGCGGGAAGAAAAATAATGAGAAGGCCACAATCTTTCCTATTGAATTTTTTCCATTTTATATTATTCATTTGGTCAGTCTACTCAGTCAACATGGTTGCCTTTAATGCAGCCAACCAGGAGTATATGATGTTTCTAATAATAGCGGTCTCAGCTCAAAACTTCATGCAATGCCACTCTAAGAACGATCAAAATATTTTAAATATCTCCATTGGTAGCAAAATTTGTCATTAAGTCATGAGTCACTTAACCCAAATTCTCATGTAGAGCATTGTGATTACTTGGTTATCAGGGGATCATTCAACCAAGCTGTATCACGATAGTTTGATTTCGTGATCGCCAACCTGTCTGAGCAGTGTAAGACTATCTAAAATGTGTGCCCTGTTCCCCTGACATAGGCTGAAACATGACTTCATTCTTAAAGCTGGGCAGGCCTTGACAAGCAAGTCATAATTCACTTCTAAATGTATCTCCATAGCACCATGCTTGGACACAGAAACCTAAGGCTTCTATGTATTTCTTTTTCCAGAATGTTTGCAGTCAGCAATTTAATTTTAAACACCCGATTTTAAGCAAAATGCTTTTCTTACAGTAGATCACATAATATTTATTTTTGTAAAATGGAACTGATAAGAAAAAAGAAATCAATTGTCAAAAGATATGGGAATACTTAGCTAGAGTTGATGAAATTCATTAAGCTCAGTTTACTTAAATTGAATGTTAAGATTTGAATCAACTATGATTTTATTTCTGTAATCATTTCTGTTCTTTTTTTATATATATATTTAAATGTATTACATGATACCTTCCAAAAGTAAACATAAGCCATACATGTCTACTAAAGATTTTAGACTAAAATTTTTTAAGGATTTAGTAAAATATATGCTGGTAAATTGCATAAAACCAAAGTAAACAAAAACATATAGACAGTTGTTTTCAATTACCTTTCCTTTTATCTAGAGTTAAACCATCAGTGCTAAAATTCAAAAACATTAAAAGAGAAAAAAGTAACAACAAAGAACATTTTAGCCAATGAGTAAAGAACAAGCTCATTCCTACCGTCTTAATCAGTCTTTATTTGCATTATTTTACTATTTTTATGTTTTCTTTGTTCTTTCACTCACGACTTTATATATCCTTGAAAAGTTACTAGCAAACGTTTATTAAAAGTATAATAAAGTACCAGACCTTTGAATAATTTGAGAAATGTGAAGTGAAAAATTAAATTATAGCATATAAAACTATTGATTTTCAAACTCTCTTCTGCAGCCCAACTTTATATAAAACTCCAATATTGTCAGCATATCTCAATATCCCCACTCAGAAGAAAGAATGCATTATTGGTTTCTTGCTTTGATTAAAAGCAATGTAGCATACTTTAATTTAAAAAACATAATAGTTAAGGTCAGTAAATAAAAGGTCAGTTCATCTTATCCAGTTCTGAATTCTGAACTAAGAGTGGCAATGATAACTACAGATTAGTCGCACATGTGACTAGAGAACCAGAAAATGGTATCTCTGAAAACATGTAATTTATTCAGGATGTGGGCCTTAGTAATTTGGAAGCCATTTTTATACAAAGACTAACAGATATTCTTCAACTCTACTACCAGACAAAGAAGAAATAGGATAACAGATTTAGGTCAACTATAAGAAGGCATAACTAGAGTGTGTTAAGTAATCAAATAGGCTCCTAAAGGAGGCTGGAATTCTCTGTGACAAGGACTTTAAAAGGATACCTTCTAATCTTTCAGAAACAGTTTTTCTGAAGGCAAGGGATAGATTGATAGTCTTTCTCACCTTAAAATAAAACTCTTCTTGAAACCATGTATTTATGTCTTGTCATGTTTTTGTATTTGTTTCATTCATAATTTAACATTTTACTAAGAGTATTCCAGATTTAATTTAGCAGAAGGCTAGAAACATTGGGGGTAATATATGAATAGGGCTCGACACTGCATGATAATGGGACAAAGTGTTAAAACTCTTAAAAGAACTTAAAATAATTAAAATTTTGTATTAGATAACTCTTTAGATAAGTTATAAAATATAACATCATCCAACAAGACAGTCTGTATATAAACTATAAATAATTTCAAACAAATCAAATAGAAATAAAGCCCCCTAAAACTAATGTAAGTGGAATGGCACAAATATTTTAATTTATTCACTTAATTTCTTCTCTAATATTAAACAAACAAGTCCATTTTGTTTTGTTCCCCAAATGAGGTACAGGTAATATATACATAGAAAATATAGCAATTAACTTACCGAGGCAAGAACGTGAACCTTAGAAATCACACCAATATAAATGTTCTCTTTATTTATGCTGCCAAGTCAAATTTTGATTGGATCCGAACCAAATGACCAAAGTTAACATCGCCAATAACAGAATAAACCAATACTTTTGATTCTTGGTATGCTATGCTGAGAAGGACACAACATCACTTTTGTGGCATTCCTGGCCAAAAATGTGCAACCTAAATCTAATCATTAGGAAACATAAGACAAACCCAAATTGAGGGATATTCTATAAAACGATTGGCCTATATAGCTTTAAAAATGTCAAGACAAAGAAAAGCTGAGAAACTGTTCCACATTAAAGAAGACCTGACATGACAACTAACTGACATACATGACCCTGGACTGGATCCTAGATGGAGGGGAGGTGTGGCTGATGTATAAATAAAAAGTTATGTGACGTAACTGGGACAATGGACCACTGATTAAATAATAATACTATATCAATGCTGAATTTCTTGGTTTTGATTACTGTACTATGGCTATTTTTAAAGTTCTTATGATTTATACACAAAAAATATTTAGATTTAAAGGTATTGATTCCTGCCACTCTCAAAAATTTCCAAAAAAAAAAAAAGGGGTGTGTGTGTATGTGTGTGTGTGTGTGTGTGTGTGTGTGTGTCTACTGGGAAAGAGACAGAGAGAGAGAGAATTTGATAAAACAAATGGGACAAAATGAAAACAACCGGTAAATCTGGATGAGTACATGAGATTTCTTTTTACCCTTCTCACAACTTTGTAAAATTAAAATTGTATCAAATAAAAAGCTTCAAAAAAAAATCTTCATTGGGCATATTAATTTCTATACAGTACTTTCAGTTCCAACCAGAACTTAGATTTCAAATATGACAGCACAGAAAAAAACTCACATTTAATAGGCAAGGAAAAGCTGCCCTTAAAAAAGTATACATATATCATATAGTCCTAAAACACTATTTAATATATTTAGAAATCTGAAATTTATAAAGCTATATTAGATAGCATAAAATAACTTTAAAACCACAGTAGATTTTGGTATTTTCAGTCTTAAACTGCTTTCATCTGATAATTTGACAAATCATACTCACCTTATGTTTTCAGGCATCCCATTTTTAAGGTGATGCCAACTCCATCATTTTTCAGTAATTTTATCAATAATGATATCAAAATTGGGATACTATGATGGAAAAATCAAAACATATAATCTAAAAAGAGGGTTCCCCATCCATTAACTTCAGAATATAAGAAGCTAAAGCCATCCAGTTCCCAAGTATACAGTTTTTAACGGTTTACTACATCACATAAATAAAATTTAAAAGTAAAAAACTTTTAGATATTACAGTGGTTTGTGGCCCTCCAAAACTCAACTCAGCTCAACAAATCGTACTCCTTAGTATTTAATTTTCTTAATTTCTCTCATTTAAATTAAATGAAAATCAACTAAATTAAATTTAATTTAGTATTACTCCTTAGGAGGGGCAATAATTTTTTAAAAACTTGAGAACATTGGTATACAGAAATATTTCTCAACCTTAAGTTCCCCTTATGCAAAATTCTAAATGGCTCTTATTTGCTAATACACACATTTCAACCCACCATTTTGGTTCCAGTATGTACAAACTACACACTTGCAGAGGAAAGTAAACTCGAAACTGTGAATTGTACACTCTTGGCATTGGTAAATAAGAAGATATTGAGTCAAGCGCTTTACTATGAAGTTATCACAGGCTAAAGCCTAGGTAACACCAGGCACGGGGCACATGGACTGAGAAAAGTCTAATCAGCAATCTCGAAAATCCAAGTTATTACTTATCTCTTGTGAACCAATGGATTTAAAAAACTATTAGAACTTCATGGAAGAGAAATGAGAAGGTTCTAGTATAAAACAATGAAAGTGGCAATTAATGGTTATGTTAATTACTAAGCTATTGCCTCAGTCATAGCCAGAACTTTGCAAATGACATTTTTCATTTGGCGTCTACCTCTCTATTAGGCTTTGCTCGTAAGGGATTTTGGAGGGAGACTGAATAGTTTGAGAAAGTGAGAAGGGCTACCTTGTTTTACTTACTGCTCTGGTTAGGGCTGCCCCAGAAACAACTCTTTACTCTAGAAACTGGAACTAACTCTTTAGCAGAGTTGGTTCCAATTTCTAGGTGTTTTTTTCCTCCATTCTCCTAGAACCAGACCCATTACATTTCCTCAGAGACATTAGCAGTAGCCAAGCAGCACTCCTTTTTCAAAGGTCTAGGTCTTAGCTCTGTGGAGCCCCTCCCACCAGCCCTGTAGTACCAACACTAGCCAAGCAACACCTTATAGTCAGGCCTCTCCATCTCAGCTCTGCCCTTCTCTCAGATACTAAATCCTGATAATCCCAATTCTTCTCTTTATTCCTTCCCCTAGGGGTGGTCCCTCATTCTTGCTACTACTATCTCTGTTATCTCATCTTTACACCATCTTCCCATATCTATTTAACCAATTCCCCATGTGAAATTCTTTCTACTAAGATAACTAATGTGGTTTCACACTCTGTACTAGTCCCCCGACTGATACCAACTAGTGTGGTTTCATGGTCCTGAGTCCCTGACAGATACAATGGTTTCAAGTAGTGCTAATTTTAAATGTTATTAACATTCTCTTTAGGTGTCATGTTTAGTGTTTAATTTTAGTTTATGTAAAAATATTTTTAAAGGCTGTCATAGGTTTATTAACAAGTTGGTCTCCTTGAAAGTGCTCCCCACCCCCTCCGTTAAGTATGATTTTTTTCTCACACAATTCTTTTCGTTAAATTTGCAAGAAAATCCCAAAAAAATCACTAACGTGTCTGTGATACTTCCACCTTAATCTGTCCTTTACCTCCTAATTGTGTCCGAGCTAAAAGGGATGCAAAGTTTCCTTTTTAATAAGAAAAGCAAACCCTTTAGTTCTGGACAGCAATAACTGGAACAGCCAGTGACAGGTTGGGGAGTGACTTTTAATGAGTTATCAAGACGCAGCAAGTTTAACAGGATATATAGCCATTAACTGAAACTTAAAATCCATGAAAAAAATGCTTCATATTTATTAACGTGTACTTATCGAATATATACCAGAGTTAGTCACCATGGGAGATAGAATATCTCTAAGTATAAAACATGTACCTGCCTTCAGTAAGATAACAGTTGTTTATACAACTATGTAACTATTAACATATGAAAATCTCACCTTAGTGGCTATCTTGGAAAAATACATCACTTAACCTCTGGTAGCCTCAGTTTACTCATTTGTAAAGAAAACATGGTGGACTGGGTCTCTTCTGCTATATATCTACCATGGCAATCTTTAAATTTTTTTTTTTACTGAGGCATAGGGAGCTTAGCCTCATTATCAAGAGAGACAAAAGACTGGTTTTATAAGGGAAGAAGAGGTAGAAAAAAAAGAGTATCAAGACTGGTAGTTTAAAATCATAATTTGAAAGAAATTCAAATATATCATGTTAGGGAATTCTTTATCTTCCTCTTCTAAGTCAAGAAAAGGAAGAAATATGTTATAGACAAATTATCTGGTTAAAAAAATTTACTTTATTATTGCAGTCTGAAGACATTTACTAAATCAGAAATAAATTTTCTTCAAGATAGAAAAAAATTGCCTTGTTATTTTTCAGTTTTAAAAACTAAGTTAATTTTCATACTCTTCTCAACTAAACTGTCTCATCACCTGCCTTACGGTGGACCATATGCTTTTATGGCTTGTTTATAGAAATAATTACATTTAAAATACTAGTTCAAGGTTCACGCGATTGGCCAGATCATCTATCATTTCACAGTTACCACTTACTTAGCAAATGGTACCCTTTGATGCAAGAGATATTTGGTGAAAACAATTTCCAAATTTTATAATCAATGAGAGTCACCTCAGTGTAAACCGGATGGGGCAGGGGGAAGACTCCAACTCTGATTATTTGCTTTATATCTCACGTGCACTGCTACAGCAGCCTTGATGATTTCCTTCTAAACTTTAAAATTCACCATGTTTATACAGCAAGAAATAAGAAAGGTTTTTAATTTTAGAATATGGATTTAGCCATCTACTCCTTCAAAACATTTTGTGATTTAAAAACTGAACACATCATCAGGCATTAGTGGTCAAGAGCTACCACTACTATACAAATCAATTTTCAGAAGTCTGTAATTAAATTAAACTCATTAATTTAATACATTGTATATTATTATAAATACAAAGAGGAAAGTACAGTAGCACCAAATCATGCAAGTAAATGGTTAATTCTGAGGAACAAGATGAGGGGGAGTGCAAAGCAGAGCAGAGTTTTCACTTAATATATTCTAAATTACAAATATTTTTACAAAGCATATGCCTATTTTTCATTACAAATCGTATTTTAAAATGAAAGTTATATATACCCTCCCCCCTGAAGAAACCTGAGCTTACTGAATATTTAGCCCAAAGACTTGAAAACTCGTATCCGAAAAGATATTTGCACACCAATGTTCATAGCAGCATTACTCACAGTGGCTAGGACATGGAAGCAACCAAAGTGTCCTATGATAGATGATTGGATAAAGAAGCTGTGGTACGTCTACACAATAGAATATTACTCAGCCATAAGAAGAGATGAAATACTGACATTTGTGACAACATGGACAGACCCCGAGATGATCATGCTAAGCGAAATAAGCCAGACAGAAAAAGTTGAAAATCACATGATATCACTTATATGTGGAATATAAACCTAAAAGCAACAAATGAACAGAACAAACAAAGAGACTTATGGTCATGGACAATAGACTAGTGGTTACCAGAGGGTCAGGGGGGAGGGGGAACGTAGATAGAGTAAAGGGGGTCAAATACATGGTGACAGAAAAAAATCTAGCTATGGGAGGTGAACACACAATGTAAACCTATATATGCCTTACTGTTAAAGTGTACAGCTGAAACTTATTGGATTTCATTAACCTATGTCCCTATAAAAAATAATAATAAATAAACAAATAAAATTTTTTAAAAAAAGAAACCTGAGCTTTAAAATCAAGTAACATATATTTAATCATTTAATTAATTTATGCACAAATCTTACTTTGGCATCTTTTATGTGTAAAGTGCTATTTGTAAGCTTTGAGAATACAGCAATGAACAAGGATCTTGCCCTATTAAAGCTTATATTCTGGTGGAAGTACTAACATGCTGATGACACACCATAATAAGTACTCTGAAGTATACAAACTGGGTACAGAGTAATCGGATGAGGAGACAGTTAATTTACAGTGGGTATTCAGGAAAGATCTCTTTAAAAAGATTACACTTGAAGTAAGAACCAAAATAATGAGAATGAGAAGCCATATAAAAAGATCCTGGAGAAGCAATCCAGACAGAGGCAACAACAATTTCAAAGATCTAGAGGATGCAAAGAACAGTGTAGCTAGAGCATAATGAGTTGTAGGAGCTAAAGGGGAGCACATGAGCCTATGGAACTTTGATTCCAAGGTAAAAAATTCAATAAGAAGTCACTGAAGGGCTTTAAGGAGAGGGGTGGCATAATGTGACTTACATTTTTAAGAGATCCCTCTGGTTGCTGTGTGGATAATGGTTTGAGAGAGAGACAAGAATAAAAGCAAGAAGACCAATTATGAAGCTAAGCTATACATCAGGTGGGAAATGATGGCTTGGTCTGTATCAATGGAAATATCACTCCATTCAGACATAGATGGATATAAAGAAGAAATAATTACTGCTATGTTTTGAATTTAATAAAAATTTCAAAAATATGCAGAAATTGTTTTTTCTCTTGTTTCATAAGTGCCTACATAATAGCCCCAATTTTGCCTCTTAGGCCACAAAGCCTACAATATTGACAAGCTGGCCCTTCACAGAAAAAGTTTATTGAACTCTGACCTAGAAGAAAGAATGTAGAAACTGAAAAATGGTGGACCCAGGTACCTACTAGCCTTGAGTTGCTTCAACATTTGGAGAAGCAGGAAGCAGCAAAAAGATGGCCATTGACACAGAATTGTAGCAGATCAAGAAAGAAAGGTATTTCAAGAAAGAGGAGGAGGAAGCAGACACAGGTGAAGAAGATTAAAGGTAGAGTGATCAACTATGCTGAAAACTGTTGAGGAAAATTATAAGATGATGAAAGAGAAGTATCTACTGGATTTGGCAAAACAGAAGTCACTTGACAAGAACAGATGATTAGACAAGAGCAGTTTCAACATAGTGGTAAGAACAGAAACTCAAATGTGTTGAAGAGTGAACAGGAGATGAAGAAGTGAAAAAAAATAAATCAAATTCGCTGAAATGAGGAGCAGAGAAATGTTATAGTACTGTAAGACATAAGAGGTCAAGAGAGGGTTAAGGTTTTTTTGTATTATTTTGTTTTGGTTTGGTTTTATAAAATGCTGTTAAGAATTACCCAGTAGAGGGAGGAACTGATACTGGAAAAAGTACAATTAGAAGAGGTAATGATATTCACAACAGAAATGATAGAAATAAGAACACTTCTTCCATTTTCATAGGAAAGAATGAAACTTGTTTGGGTAAAAAGGGAAGTTAAGATAAGAAGAAGGAGCCAGATAATGAACAGTGGTGTTATTTGATCTCAATAAGGTCAAACAATTTTAAAGGGGATATTAGAACTAACTTGGAAATGTAGAAGGTGGTAGACAGAGAAAGGAATGTATACTAATGATCTGATTGGGAGGTAAAACTGGTGATGATAATGAGCTTGTTAACTTTTTAAGAAGTGACTAGGAGTAGGCAGCTTAGAACAGAGGCAATCTTAATATTATCTATCTTAATATTATCTACAATACACAATTAAGCTCTTAATAGTATCTACAATTAATCTAAATGCATACCTAAAATTATCAGTCATCCAAAATAGCAATGGCTTTTAGAACTTTCATGGAGACATCCAGCAATACAATAATAATAGTTATAGAAAACTATTTATACAGAGCATGTCAAACAGAACGTGTATTGCATATTGTTGGAAGTGAAAGACAGGTTAGATTCATCATACCAATCTTGTACTTTTTATGCATATATATTTGAATATTTCTATAATAAAAAGTTTACAGAAAACTAAGTATTGAGATTGTGGATGGCAACCACAATCCTCAGAATTTATATTTTTGATGAAAATTGGGCTTCCCTATTTTGAAGGGCTGGAATGTTGAGCTCTATAAAATTGCCTGAGGCAAAGCGATAAGCATAGAAAAGGCATCTACTTTATGAAACCTTTGTTCTGGATTAGACCCTATGAATCTTTCAAAACAAAGGAGTTCAAGTTTGCTGTTCAGAACAATACACTGAACATTAAAGATTACTAATGACTTATGAACTCCTAATGTAGCATGAATCATGCCAGCAACACTAGGATATTGGTTTCAACAAATAGCCTATTTTATTTTATAAACTTCACCAGAATATTATCAACAGCAGTATTAGAAAATGGAAAGCTAATAAAATTAGGAGGCGGCATCAGCATACTGCACACTGTGTTTCTCATCACTCTAATGCAGAATCTAATGGATGAGAGATCCATCTTTTAACAAAAAAAAAAAAAAAAAAAAAAAAGCAGCCTGTAAACCTAGAAAAATAGACCACCATTTGACAAACTTATTAGAGAATATTTTGAAACCGAAATTGAATGAACTGCATTAATGGAACCAGTTTCTCTTATAAGAAAAAAGGGAGGCAGCATGCTTTGTCTTTTATTATAGTTCAAAAGCCTGATTATCTTAACAGTTTCTTGTTTTCCTTTAGAGATATCTGAAGTAGAAGATGACAGAAAGATTAGAGGGTTATAAATATTCTCTTTCTATAAAGAAGTTTTTCTGATGCTATAATAGTCAGAGGATATTATAAATGCTGGATAATATCAAATTTTCAGAAATCAATCCTTTTCACAAACACTGGGTTGCCTACCTGTGAAATATAGCTTTTAATATCTAACCCTGATTTTATTTGATATCATGACGAAATGTTTTTTTGAAAAGTAAATGGTTATTAGTGATTTCTACTATAGTTCCATAAGAGCAAAGGCAGAATCCATGTTTAGGTGATTACTGTATGTTTTGATTCAGTTATCTGCAGGGTGTCTGCATGGTACTCTAACTATTTAAAGCCAGCAAAAAAGATTACAGCTCACACTAACTGGATTTTCACAGCTCCCTATCATTCGGCTTGAATTCCTCATGGGCAGATTAAAAGAGCCAAGGCAAACAATAGTCTTTTTACAAGGTGGTTATTGAAAAAAAAGAAGAAAAGAAAAAGTATCTTTTATGATCAAAACAAAATTAGTTAAGAAGCCATAGGAAAACAAAGTCAAATGTATAACAGAGGTAAAACTCTGGGTATTGCCATACGATAAAACTAAATAAAGAAATTAATAGCATCTGAAAGAACTAGTTTTTATTCTGAAATTTATAACATAAAGAATATAGTTTTAGAGTTCAAAGATAGCTAGGTATGGCATCAGAAGAACAGAGCTGGAAGGACCTCGCATTTAGTTTAATTTACTATTATACAGTATAGATAAACAGACTGAGGCCCAAAGAACTCATTTCCAAACATCTACCAGCTGATTATCAAAGTAACTATGTATGAGATTTCATGTTCTCTTCCACTTTTACTTAACTATTTTCTCATTCTCTATTAGTTTCCCACCTTCGCTCCTGCAAAGGATCAAATGACTACCAGATTTATGATTAGCCTTTCTAGGTGAACCCTGGATACAAAGCTCTCTTTATGCATTATTTCCTCTAATCTTCATGCAATCCCAGGAGGTAGTTATATTTATCATGGCCATTTTACAGATAAAGAAACCAAGGCTTAGAGAAATTAAGGGACTTGCCCAGGATCACTTAGATGGTAAATGAAAGAGCTGGATTTAAAATAGGTCTACAAGACTCTAGAGTAAGAGCTATTAACTATTGCACTACACCTAGCTTCTCTATTAACTTCTCTTCCTCATTTCATAGATAAGCCCCATTGGTTTGCATTCTTCCTCGTCCCCCTGCCCCCCACAATTTATTCACACAACTCATCCAAACTCAACCCTCAGTGTCTCCACACTATTATTTAGTATTAAATAACTAGTTAGTTACTGAACTCAAGTCTTAAGTAAAATCAAGATCCAATTGGATTAAATCCTTTCCTTCTCCACTGTCACTCCCTTACCATAAGACTCCTGAATGGCTTCTGAGTCTTCAATCCATTCGCATTAGTTCTGCTTCTCTAATTGAAAATCTATCAAGTCAAAACTCCTCTCATTACCCCTTCTTACATTTTTGAAAGCCAGAATTAACTAAAGATTCCAAAATGAAAAATAAATTTAAAAATATAAATTTGTATTTGCTTATAATTTTTCTTAAAGAAACTCTAGAAGAATATATAAGAAAATAATAAGTGTGGCTACCTGAATTTTGGGGAGGTGAGGGATAAGAACTGGGTGAATGGGGAATAAGCTGAAAAACAGATGCTTTACTGTATATCTACCTTTATATAATGTTCAATTTTGAACAATATAAGTACATTACCTATTCAGAAAGAGAGAGAAAAGGAGGGGGAGAAGAGGAAGAAAGAGAAAGAAATGAAACAAGAAGAAAAAAGAACCAAGAAAGCTCAATGTCACCCTCTTGCTTCCAGAAGGCACCTTCTGCATTTTCTATCTGACAAGAATGTGGTAATTTCGCTCCCACTCCCAAAAAAGTGGTTTCCCAAAAACTCTATGGTCCCTCTGGCCTCAATCCTTTTTTGTTTTGTCCTCTCCTTCCTACTTCTGCTTCCATGTTCTTCCAGATGGCCTCGGTATCAACACCTCTAGAAAAATCTTACTTGACTAGCTCATTTTAGGTTAAGTGTCCCTCCAGTCTGCTTCCCTGGTATATCGGATATCTATCTCACAGCACTCACACTTCATTGTTATCATGTATTTACGTGTCTGACTTCCAAACTAGATGGAAGTTTCTGGAGATCAAAGACCATATCTTATTCATCTTTGCAATATCCAGTAACTACAATAGTGCCAGACACATTTAAACAACATCCAAAGTAATCCATGGCACAAGGCATTTATCTTTGTTATGGCTTATGAGTCAGATCCAGCAGTCACTGTGATTTAATCTTGTCATATGGGAAATACTGCTTTGGTCACTAAAGCCTCCCCTTTATAATTATCTACAGTTATCAAATTCCAAGTAAAATACCTAAAGAGTTAAAAATAAAAGGAATTGAAAACCCAATACTCCAGGCCGGAACACCCCTGAGTTCGCAACGACATATCCTCTGCTTGTTTTCTCTCTCTTTTTGAATGTTCCAAAGGCTTCTCAAACTCAGTATGTCCAAAGCAAACTTATGATCTTCTCCCTCACACCATATTTTCTTCTAGTCAGTAAAAAAGTGTTACCATTATTCCTCTGATGCAAACTAGATAACTACTAGTTATCCTTAATATCTTCATCTTATTTACCAAATCAGATTCATCCTTAAATAGATAAATGTCTTAAATTCATCGACTTCTCTATCTCCAAAGCCAAATCCCTGGTCCAAGCTACTATTACATCTCTCCTAGACCACTGTGCTACTTATCTGGTTTCTCTGTATCCACTCTTATCCTCTGAAATCACTTTTCCACACTGCAGCTGGAGTGATCTTTTCAAAACACTAATCTGATCATGACACTCATCAGATTAAGACACTTCAAAGGCATCCTGTTACTCTTAAGATAGAGACCAAAATCCTTAACCAGGTTTACAAGGCCCTGCAGATCTACCACTAGCTGCTTCTCTGGCCATATCCCATATCGTGCTCCCCCTTCTCTCCATTCTAGCTACTCTGACAACCTTTCAGTCGATGTTTAAATCAGTCTCTCTCTCCCATCTAAAGACTTTTGTTGATAATGCTTCCTCTGCCTGTAATATTCTTCCTCCCCTCACTAATTTCTATTCATCCTTCTTTCTTCAGGAAAGTTTGCCTGACTGTTCTTAAGTCAAATGCCATCTCTCTCTGCCTATCAATATGCCATTCACGGCACAATGCGTCTTTTATCCTTGACATTTATCACTATTGAAATTTTATATTTATATGACTTCACAATTGCTATTTGCTATTTTCCCCACTGGATCATATGCTCCATACGTCAGCCACAACTGTTATCGATCACAATGGGATCTCCAAGACCCAGGTCAGTGCCTGGCACAGTAAGTACTTAATAAACATTTGATGAACAAGTGACAGAAGGGAAGGAGGTTATTTGTTAGGTGGTAATACCTAGGCTACATTCAGTCACCAATGTCCTTGCGTGTGGAAAAGGTAGAGACCACATATTAGGGTAATTAATTTAATGTATGGAACCTAATCATTATAATTTAAGGGTTATCCGAAGATGCCTCCCTCGCCTTAAATCCCAGAATATTATACTGTTCTTCTTCCACCACAAAAAGAGATGTCGAAGGCCATTTACTCCATACCTCTCATTTTATAGGTAAAGAATATGAATCCAGAGATGTTAAGTGACCAGCCCAAAGTCATATACATGTTAGTAGAAAAGCCAGAACTAGAACCTAAATTTACCAGTCTTATGTGGTATCTACTATATCTACTATGGTAACACACCTCGTTTTTTTTCAGGGAAAAGAATACAGTACCCATTACTAATTTATAATCTAGTAGCCCTGTAGGTACACACAATTTTGTCTGATCACATCTAATTCTAGATTGAGAAAATGTGGTAACCATAACCACACCTCCAAAGGTCCACGTGAAAATTATACATGTAGTAACTACATAGTTCTTATTCATGGGATAAGAACAATGATAAACCATATCTTGAGTCATAAAACAAACCTTAATTTATAAAAACTAAAATCATACAAAGTATGTTCTCTGATCATAATATGATGAAACTAGAAATCAACAACAGAAAGATACAGAGAAATCTCTAAATCCTTGGAAATGACATATTTCACTTCTAAATAATCCCAACCTAAACTTCATGCCTTATACAAAATATGACTCAAAACATGTAAAATTTAAAACTATAAAAGTTTTTGAAGAAAATGTGGGAGATCTTCATGATCGGAGATTAGCCAAAGAATTCTTAGACATGCCACCAAAAGCAACATACATTAAAGACATAATTGATAAGCTGAATTTCATCAAAATGAAAATGTTTTCCTCTGCAAATAACACTATTAAGAAAATAAAGATACAAGCCAGAGATTAAGGAAAAATATTCACAACACATATATCAGACAAAGATCTTGTACTCAAAATATATAAGGACATATTACAATTTAATAGTAAGGGAAAAACATTTAAAAATGACCAATAAACACATGAAAAGATGTTCACCATCACACTTTCAAATCACAGAGTCAACAAAGGACTTATATGCAGAATATATAAACACCTTGCAAAAACTCACCACTAAGAAAATACAACCTAATTTTAAAATAGGTAAAAGAGTTGGCTTGCAAATAAGTATATTAAAAGATGTTCGACATTACTAGCAATATAAATTCAAATTAAAATCATGATGAGATACCAATATACATTAACATGAATAACTGAGGCAAATAATATTTAAAATGCCAAGTGCTGATGAGGATGTGGAGCAACTGAAACTCTTATACGTTGCTGGTAAAATGCAAAATAGTACAACCACCCTGGAACACAGTTTGTCAGTTTCCTATAAAGATAAATGTACACTCATCATATTTTACATCAATCCCTCATCTAACTACTGAGAGAAATGAAATTTATGTTTACAGAAAACCCTGCACATGAATGTTTATAGTAGCTTTACTCATAATCAACAAATGTCCTTCAACAAGTAAAAGGCTAAACAGTGGCACATCAATACAATGGAATACTACTCAGCAATAAAAAGGAACAAAATGTTGAGCTTGCTACAACTTGAATAAATCTCAAATGCATTATGCTAAGGGGAGTCAGTCTGAAAGGTACATGCTTTATGATGCATTCATATGATATTTTCAAAAAGATAAACCTTTAAATATTTAGCAACAAAAATGCCTATCAGTGGTTGCCAGGTGCTAGAAATGGGCAGGAATGTAAATTCAAAGGAACAGCATGAGGGATCCTGAGGGTGAAAGGAGTAATGAAACTGTTCTGTATCTTGACTGTGGTGGTAGTTACATGTATCTACATATGTGTTAAAATTCATAGAACTATCCATCCCAAAATGTCAATTTTTATTATACGCTAACTTTAAAATCAAACATAACAAAGATAACTTAAAAATCCCTATATGTTTGGAAACTAAGAAATATTCTTCTAAACAACTTGTAAGTTAAAGGAAATGTTGCAATAGAAATTAGAAAATATTTTGAACTAAATTATAATGAAATTATTCTATACTGAACCTATGGGATGTACTTAAAACTATGATTAAAGGAAATTCATAACCTTAGATTAATATATTAGAAAAGAAAAACTCAAAACAAATAAGTTAAACATCTTTCTCAAGATGATCAAAAATGAAGAGAGCATTAAATCCAAAGAAATTAAAAGAAGAAAAAATAAGAATTAGAAGAATAGTAATAATTATTGAAAACAAACACACAACACGAAGAATTATCAAAACCAAAGGTTGCTTGGTTGTAAAAACTAATAAAATTGATAAATTCCCAAGATGATTAAGAAAAAAAGAGAAAGTACAAATAATAGATATTAGAATGGGAAAAGGGTTATCACCATATAATTAATAATATATGTAGAAAATCTTCATAAAATATTATTAAATATTTTATGTCAAAAAAAATGGAATATTTAGAAGAACTGAACAAATTCCTAGGGGAAAAATACAACTTACCAAAACTGACACAAAAAGAAATAGAAATGTGGTTGGTTATATAAGTCAGAGAAATTAAACCCACGAAATAATCTTCAAGTGGCTTCACTTGTGAACTTGACCAAATATTTAAAGAAGAAATAACACTAAATTACAGAAACTCTTCCATAGTATTTTTTTTTTTAAAAAAAGAATACACTCTCTAATCCTTAAACTGGCAAATGGATCGTAATCTGTGATACATTCATAAAATAGAATACCACTTAATAATATAAACAAACTGATATATGAACAGTCTGGATTCATCTCAAAAGCATTATGTTAAGTGAAAGAAGCCAGATACAAAAAGTTGTATGATTCCATTTATGTGATACTGAAAAAAGTAAAACTTTTTCAATTTGACAAGGGCTGGCAGTGGGGGAAGAAGACTGCACATGTAGGATGAAGAAACTTTTTAGGGAGATGGAAATACTTTATATCTTGATTGTGATAAGAGTTACAGGACAATATAGTGTGTCAAAACTCACAGAATTATATACCTAAGAAGTGAATCTTACTACATATAAATTATCTCAAAAAGTATGACTTAAAAAACATACAGAAAAAAGTATATGAATATTTCTAAAAACACTATCAATGATAAACATTTTAAGCAGACATTGCTTTATTAGTTTCAGAAGCACGTATCTTGTGATATAGTATCAGTATAATTCCTCTGGGCTTAGCTTAAGTCATGACAATTTTTCAAATTAAATTTGCAGCTGCAAATTTACTGGACCTAATACTACTGATTAATGGATGAAATTTAAAGATCTTCATTTAGAGTAAATAGTCTGTTAAAGTTTAGGCAATTGTGTGGATTTATACAAAAGCAGTATTCTTCTTTGTCTAGACGGCTTTGAATTATAAAAATATTTTTGTTCTACTCTTGTCTTTTATCATTTTTCTTGAGTGGATTTAATTTCTAAGGAGTTGCAATATATGTTTTACCTGTGGCTTATTCCAAATACACATTACTTTTTAAATTTTGATACTATTTTCTTTTTCTAATGTAGAATGCCTTCCTTAATCTCTCTTTCTCAAGAAAAAGCTAAGACTGCAACATGACAACCAAATTGATTTTCATGATCCACCTCCAGGTGGCCTGTCACAGGCTGGTATATCCACTGGGGCTGCCATTTCAAAACTTCCTCTAGGAGTTCAAGAAAGAATTAGAACAGCAGCACTCATTGCTATATTTCCCTAACTGCACCTGCTGTGTTAGTGATCATCACATATGTAACAGCATTTAGAAAGTGCTTTGTGTTTATACCCACAAGGTCCAATCGCTGAGATTCAACCCAATCTTCCTATAGTTGTATGCAACCTCAGAACCCAAGGACCATTTCCTAGCACTAAATGAAAAGCATTAACCCCACTGACACTATCTGGAGTTCTTTTTTATATACTTTCGATGCCTTGAAATCTAAGATATGTTAACAACACTTACATGAATGGAATGTATTACAACTTACTCTACATTAGTGGAAAAGTGTATCCCATAACTACATCTGCCCGAAGAGACGTATGTTATTCCTATTGTCTAGCTATACACACTCCATTTACCAGAATATTAAAAACATTTATACCAGCCACTTTAAAACTCTCCTAATACCACATTAGGATGTAAAAACAGATTATTATGTAGATATCTATTTCCCAATATTTGCTGTTTAATCAAAGGAGATTTACTTCTGCTTCTCACTTGTGCTGACCAAGATTTGTCTAACATGTCAACCATATATGATGGTTTATTCCAATCACTTTTGGAGATGCAACTCCAATGATCACCAGACTGGGAAGAAAGCCTGTGAGAAACAAAACTATATATATTTTTTTAAAAATACTGAAGAGATTGCTTTCATGTGGATTAGTATCATTCATATCTGGGATACTCAAGGTGTCTTACAATGAGGTAAAAATAAGATCTATAATGAGTAATTATAAGCAACAGTTTAGCTTTTAGGGAAACTGCTTGTTTATTAAGTTAGAAAAGACATGGCTGGCACCCCAGCTTATTCCCTTTATATTCCTCTAACAACACTGCAGAATTTTTAGCTTACAAAAGCCATATGTAACCTAACTGAAGGCAAACACCAAGGCTTTTAATAAAAGATCTCTAAGGAATAATATATTTAAGTCTAGTGGGTTGTTCTGTAATCATGTACCAAATCAAGAGAGAAGGTGATATCAATTAAGATCCTGAAATAAATTAGACTAGGCATGAAGAGTCATCAGTGAGGACTGGAACTTTAATTGGTATTTAAAACATAAATCTAAGAAATAACATTCAGCTTTTAAAACAACTGATGCTAAATAATATTAATTGTAGCATAATTGATAACACTTAAAGTACAGAAAAACATAGTGAAAGTTATGTAGACTTTTCAAAAATGTAGTCTGGAGACTTTGATGGAGATGGTATATGTTTATGTTGTGTGTGCGTGCACTTAAACCAGGCATGGGATAGTAAAAAAAAAAAAAAAGTCAGTTATTTTCCTAATACCAAAAATTCATGTCATCATTTTTAAAAGCTTAAAAGCTGAATTTCATTACCTAGAAACAACTTCTAAAACCGTCATTTATTTATTTATTCTACAAATATTTTAGTATTTGTTATAATCCAAGTAAATACGATGTTGAATAAGACAGACAAGGTTTATATAATCTGACAATTACAAAATTTTGTCATTACAAAATTACAAAGCTCTCTATTTAGATTAGGTACAGATACTATGGCCACTAACTACAGGGCACACTAGTGAGAGGCAGGGATACTTCATGAAGGAAGTGACATCTACCCCAAATAGATAAATGGAACTGGCAGGAGAAGTGGAAAAGAGTATTTCAGGCTGAGGGAATAGCCTCTAAAAAGACACAAAACTATGAAAAAAGAATGATAACTGAGAAACCAGTAATCATTACATTCGCGTTACTAATAAAAAATAAGATAACCACCATTTATTGAGATCCTACTACATAATATCAACCTTTTTACATACACTACTTCTAGTATTTACAGCTTTTCAATGATAATTATCCCCATGTCACATAAGGATAAATATAAGGGTCAAAAAGAATAACTAACTCTATCAGAAAAAAAAAGTTAAATGATTGAGACGACCAGACAATATCACCGGGTATCTTGTCTAGGGTGCCTTTCC
The DNA here is from genome assembly GCF_902729225.1 of Pteropus medius. Classification (NCBI taxonomy): domain Eukaryota; kingdom Metazoa; phylum Chordata; class Mammalia; order Chiroptera; family Pteropodidae; genus Pteropus; species Pteropus medius. The sequence continues at coordinate 14,823,123 of NW_024355205.1, forward strand.
AAGTTATCTAGACCTTTCCATCTTTCCTTATCTGAGATATTTTTAAAATCCACAAATTATTGATAATTGATAGCAATGGAAATGACTGTTTTTATATAGATAAGCAAATGAATTTTGTCCAGTGGAGTTGCAACTGATTTCCCTCCCCCATGTGGAAAAAGGCAGTCTCGAATCTATTAATCAATTTTGTGTTCCGTATTCCCAGTGGTCTACATATTCGTCTACTCCTTGGTTTTACCTCTGAGCTATTTGTAACATCTTACTGGTTCCCTCATTAATTAATGACTTAAGTAATACCTATATTTGCGTTTATATATATTTTTATGAGTCATGATTTTACCTTTCTAAAAAAAATGATCCTTTAATAGCTCCAAAACACAATGAGTGAGAATTTGAAGGTTTGTGTGTGGATTCTATCTGGTTCCTAAGGCAAAGTTCCTTCCATTACCCACAACTCACTTCTTCTCTCCTTTTGTTCTTGAATGTTAATGCCAACATAATTTTTGTAATACATCTTGAAAAGGATCTCACCAAATTTTTTATAGTCCATATGGTAAAACTTACTAAACCAATAAGTCCAGCATGAGACTACTTTCACTCTCTCACTAACTTCTTCACACAACTATAATTTCTCAGCTTCCTATGGAATGAAAAAAGGAAATAAAAGTACCTTCTCTCATTTCAAGGCTTTTCAAAACCAGGCAACCACAAAAACAAAGACTAAGCCTACAATTCATACCATTTAGTGCTCTATCAGGCATAATTCACATCAAAGCCCATTGGGCAAACTCCAGGATAATTAAAGTGTACAGACATAATGAATAAGAGAAAAGTGGTAACCTGGAGGAGAACTTATAAAACCCTTGTCTCCTGCTTTTGCTGATTATTCTTTTTGTTATGTTAGATTCACTTTCTTGACCTCACCTTTTTGAAAAAAATTAGATTGTTTCTGTTGAACGAAACTATAACCTAGTGGAAAATACTCAAATCTATACAATGGAAATTGGGTGGTAAATTTCATTGCAATATAAAATGTCCGACAACATAATAGGTCACTGTTATGATATTCATTCAATTCTTAGGAAAATTATAAAAACTATAATTTAAAAAGGAAGAAAAATCCAGCGCACACACTTATATAACATGTATTTGTTTACCCATTTACCCGCTTAACAAAATTGACAGTACGAAGCTTCTTTTGCATGTTACAATGACATATGTTAAAGGTATACTTCTTTCGAACCAAACATTTACCCTTCGCCACTGGTGAAAGGCAACAAGATCTCTTTACAAAGTCTCGTCTTTTTCAATAAATTTTGCATGAAAACATGTTATCCTGGCACAAAGTTGCCTGCTGTCACATTCGAAGTGTGATAAATGTTTAATGAAAACAACACCACACAGCTTGGTGTCAGACAACAGCTATCACACAGCCCTGCTTTGATCCAAACAGACACTTAAAAGGAGTTCTAAGCACGCTCTGCACCACAGAACTCTATAACCTATATGCAAATGGAGGTAAATTAGCATAAATGACTTCCTGCTGCATAAAGAAATAAGAGGTAAGGAAAAATACGACAGGCTCTAAGAGTATGTAACTGCTGTCAAAATTCAGAGTCCAGCATTCCCAAATCACTTCCAACATCTTCTGCCAAGCACTAGGTAAGAAAAACCTCATCAACAGGAATTTATTACATGAAACTCTACAATTGAAGACATTGCCACGGTCAAAGCCATAACTAACCTATCTATAAAATATGATTACTATGTGGTACTGGACTTCTTACACACATTGTTTCTAATATAGCTTTTTAAATACCATTATCTCTATTTAACGGAAGAATAAATTAAGACTCAAAGAGAATAACTTGTCCTGTAAGGGAAAAAGTTGTGAATGACTTAAAATGAGCAAAAACTGCAAGTTTTTCAATTTAACTTTCCCTGAATCTAAAACACTTTAGCACACTTTTTAAAAAGATATTCTACTCAGAACGGCTGCATGTTCAAAAGTAGCAATTACAATGAACAAAAAGTATGTGTTGCTTCTGTTGATATGCTTTCTGCATTTTTAGTCTATAAAGGCATTCTTAAAATATTGTTATATAAATAATATAATTTCTAATTACATTGTATAGTCAACTTTTTAATGAAAGATTTTATAAAAAGGTTGTAGGCTATGTTTGAAGCCCAATTTCACTGCTATCCCAGTGGCTTCTACACATACTCTCAGAAAGATTTAAAAAAGATTTAGTGGGATTCATATTTCAGTATAAGAAATTCTGTTTAAATATACTCTCCTCCCAATACTCATGAAAAAGAACTATTTCAGTTGTCAGGATATGGATATGTATGGCCAGAGGGAAATTCTTACCTCTTTCTAAAAGTACAAAGCTTTAGAAAGTTATGTAAAAAAAGTATAAACTCAACTGTTTGAGCAAAATATTCCAGAAGTCTTGATGGGTACATTTCTGAGAACAGTATCCATCTATTGAAAAGCTAATAAGGGAATAATAAAAGTAAAAACCCTTCACAGAGGCAAGTCATAAAGGAGAAAATGCTTAAGAATGCTAAATTAGGTTCCTCATGAATCCTAAAGTACTTAAATTAAGAAAGCATTTTACTAGGCAATCACTGTTTTAAACCAGATTTTCCTCGCTGGTGATTTAAATCATGATTGAAAATTAATTTAAAGCAAATCCATCCTAATTCTACTCTTGAGGATGGCTCTATAATTCAAAATAAATAGCAGAAAGTCACTGGTGGTACTGACATATTTATTCACAACTAATTATTCAAAGAAGTCTCTAAAAGATGTTTTGTAGTAATCAACTATCCTTTATGAAATTTCATCAAAACATTGCTAAAGAAGGCCCAATAATAATCCACAAAAGACAAAGATGGGGTATACAATGTTTATAACCAATTATGTTGCAATTATGAGATGCCATGACAAGTTTCATATTTCTAATATTGGACTCAAAAATTTGCTTAACAGTCAGTCTATGGCCATGTCACCCTGAATTCTTCCGATCTTGTCTTATCTCGGAAGCTAAGCAGGGTCAACCTGGTTAGTACTTGGATGGGAGACCACCTAGGAAGACCGGGTGCTATAGGCATAAAAAAAAAAAAATTGCTTAACAAAATAACACTGTTAAGTTTCAATTTCAACTTAATAACTATTATTAATAATATTTCATTTCGTATTGCAAAGACATGTCCCCATAAAATACAATTATCTAACGATATGATAAATATTTAAGATTTTAAATTTTGGAGGGAAAATTAATAAAAACAAAAAAATCTGTGTCAATGTTTAAAGATAAAATATTCTTAGAAATCAAATTTTATAAATGCAAAACATTAAAAATTAAAGTCATTGAACCTTCTTGATAAAACCTAAGAAAGGCTCAGTTGGTGTTTTTCTTATATTAATCATTCACATAAAATTGTCAGAAAAGGCATCTTTTATTACCTACAAACTCCTGAAACTCTTTCTAGTTTACATTAGGTCTCTCTTATTCAGCAAATTAATAAAATAGATAGATCCACTTATGATATTAAAAGACCAATTCTCATTATAATCATTCAACTGTAACTTGATTTGCTATTTAAAAAAGGTTTTTCAAAATTATCTAATTTCATCTTTTTTCTCAAAAGTCTAATCAAAAAGCTCTTTCTCATTAATTCCTTCCTCTCCTATTTTTATTTTTCCCAATTTATAAAATACTCTTTTACCATTATTGTAGTTATTCTCCTTGCTTTGTACTTCATAAATATATGCTTTATGTTCTATCAATATTTGTATAAAATTGATATTTTCAAACTGGTTGATAAAAACAAAGGTTGTTATACATGAAGAAGCAGATGCACATGGGTTTTCTCCTATGTGAGGAAGCATCTAGGTTATTTAGCACAAGCTAAAATACTTATCACTGGGTTGCACAATTATAATGAAGTAAAATCCAAGTCCTAACTAAATTGTGAATCGTTTTTACTTTGTAACTCATGTTCCTTTTTTTTTTTTGAAACCATCTGGAAAGAGATAGCTAATGAAACTATCGTAGAAATAAATTTAACTCTAAGGCCTAGAAATTTTTGTGGGTTTATTAAATAAAATTAAATATAATTCTAAGTAAACAGATGAGATCCTGATGTAAGAAAGTAAGAAAGGAAGAGAAAGGGAGGAAAAATTGAATCATCTATTAAAGACAGATTTCTGTCCTGATCAGAGAAAAATAAGGCACAGAAAATTCTTTCGATTTGTTTTAGCTATTTTCTAGGAAAGTTTAAGCATAGTATGTCACTTGATCTCAAACACTATACCTCATCATCAATAATTACACATTCCTACAGATTTGAGAATTTTGTACTGTTAAGGAGTCAAGGTGCTGTAGTCAGTGAATTTGAATTAGAAGCCTAACTGTCATTTACCAGCTCTATGATCACAAACCTTCATCTACAGAAATAGGATAATAAAAGCACCTATTTCATAACATTATGAAAATCAATAATACATGTCATTTGCTTAGCAAAATTCCTGATACTTAGAAAACGTATTTAAAATATAAAGCATTTTGTTCTTACTTCATTAAGAACTGATCATATCATTACTCTACTTGAAACTTCACTTGCTTCTCACTGCCTTCAGAATTAACTCCAAACTCCTTGACATAAATTTTAAGGTTTCGAATAATCATCTCTCATCATTATTCCTCTTCTACTATGAACAAAACCCCATCAGACTTCAGTTCCTCAAATATGTCATTCCCACCTTGCTTGCTTCCAAGTCTTTCTTTCCATATGAAGTTCATTTTGCATGCAACATTCTTTCCTGTCTCTTTCTTCGTTCGATGTATAAACATCTCTTCTGACAGCCCCTCCCTGACATGTTGACTAGTCTAGATCAACCAACTTAATGTTCATGGAAATTTCTTTCAATCAGAATGTGTCAAGATTGAAAATGAAAGTCAACATACGGAGACTGGCCTGTTGCAAGAATAAGGGCCCGGGTCTGTTTACCTCCAAACTGTTTGTTACATTAGCAATAAATGTATTTATGGCTTAAGCCAGATGTTGACAAACTACAACCCTTGGGCCAAATCTGGCCAACTGCCTATTTTTGTAAATAAAGTTTTACTGGAACACAGCCATGCTGTTTGTTTAGTATATTCTATAGCTGCTTTCATGCTAAAAGGGTAGAGTTCAGTAGTTGTAACAGAGAAATATAGCCCAGAAAGCCTAAATTATTTACTATCTAGCCCTCTACAAAAAACTCTGCTGTCTCTGGTTTAAGCTACTGTTAGTTAGGTTTGTTATATATGGCCAAAGCATCCTAACTCATACGATGTTTCCAAAGCTTCTTATTGAAACATTCATTTGATTTCACTTTACACATCTTCCCTTCTATATGTGCTTATTCTTGCCACTTGCGTGAAATCCCCAAGTAGAACTGGTCTACCATTATGTTCTTATTACCTAACATAGCAGTTGACAAATAAAAGGCATTTAAATACTGTTGACTGAACAAGTGAACAAATGAATGAATGAGCATATCTGATCAATAACCAATAAAAATTTATGAACAATGAAATGTACATTAGGTACACTGAGTGATAAAAAAGAGTATAAGATACATTTTCTACCCTAAATAGCTTAAAAATCAGGTTTAGGAAATAAACACAAAAAGTTCTTAAAAAAATGAAATTATTTTTGGAGCAAAGCAGGGTGCATCTGTACATAAATACTACTATATGAAATGTATACACTGATCCCAAAAAATCCTGACTTCAGGTTATACCAAAAGGTATGAATTTACGTGTCTTCAGCATGAAACCAAGAGAAAGGGCACCCTGCTGTAGCACCACCCTGTAACCGTGGTCCACTAAAATACCAGAGATGAATGAATCAGGCTTTTTGGCATCGGTCCCAGGGCCCTTCGACCAACCCCTTACTTCTTCACTGTCTTTGCTGAGACGTAAAAAATAATGACAAATACAACATTCATGTCTTGTGAACCTGTCATCCAGGTATCAGCCCTTTGAACATAACTTTGAATGATGAAAGAGTCGAACCTGTAAAGCTGGCCCAGACCTTTGGGATTAACGCCACCATATGGGAATCTTTCCTAAAACCCCCTAACCTTCACTTTTTAACCATATTCTCATTTTTCTTACCTTTAAAAACCCCAAAGTAATGCTTTATGTAATATCAATTTTATATAACTGTGCAAATAGTATTCTAAAAAATTTAAAGTTGGTGAGGTAGAAAGCAAAAATTTAGTGATCAGTTAAAATCATGGTCATACTTCTTACAGCCATGTAATCTCTAAAGTAAAAATCCAAAGGAAGGAAAAAAAAAAAAAAGGAAGAAACAAGGTAGTTCCTTGATTGATATAATTTATTCATCCTTTTATAGTCCCTGTTTTTCAGTCTCAGAAACCTACTTTACATTCTCTCTTCAAATCTATCATCCCCCCAATTTTCTCCCTTTATCAACAGATTTCCCCAATAACCTCTCTCACCCTCATTCAATTCTACCAACTCTGGCTAATTGAGCCTTCCTATCCTTATAGCCAGATATCCAACCCTATCTCCTCTAATGTTCAACAATCTATAAAACTTTTCTGGACAGAACTCAGAATTCTGAAGAATCACAACTGCTCAATTTGTATTAACAGTTGTGCGGTGATCAGAAAAAGGAAAGTTACATAATAATGTTATCTTCTTCCAAAATCCACCACAAATTTATCATTTGAAAGAAAACTTAAAAGCCAACGATCTAGGCAGATTTATATAATATCGCTGTAAATCTAGAAATAAAAAATAAACACACAGACAATAGGGAAAGGAAAAGGATTAGAGAAGAGTTCTACATCTTTTAACAAACTTAATTCTTCACAGAATCTAGATCTCAGGGAACCATCTATCTAAGATCCTGGTAAGCATTTCAATTGAACATGGAAAACTGATTGACACATTAAAGATAAACACTTTTTACTGAAGTATTAAAGTGAACATATGTAAGGTGTTGAAAGACTGACAAAAGGGGATAAATTCTAAGATGTACTTCTTCACAGAGTAAAAGACCCCAATGTCAGTTCTGAATAAAACAAACAAGGAGTTGTAATTTAAGATACTAACTGATATTTTGTTTTATTTTAACATCTTCTAATTTAATAAACAGTTATGAATAGATTTCACCCTCCAAATGGACAGAGCTAGAATAATGGTATTAATATCTATTCCAGAAAAAGTAAATTCTGGGTCTCGTATACACATACACTCACTTTAACACACACAAACACATCTAAATATTGACCAAATGGCCATTCTACATTGAAAGAGGCCCAATCAATAGCAAATCACACGGTAAAAATTTGAGATAACTATTTTGATTTATCCTTTCTCTCCTGTATTCATTTTTTTCCACCTAAGAAAAATCTCTGAGAACGAAAATTTAGTTTGAATATAGCCATTAAATCAAAGTCATCACTGCTTAAGATTTGGTTCAACTTACCCACGTTTGATGTTGTGTAATTCCTTGTCCTTGCCTTTATCCTTCTCCTTTTCTCTTTTCTCCTTATCTCTGACTTTACGTCGTTCTCTATCCCGAGATCGACTACGGGTTCTTCTGTGACTGGACCTTTCACTGCTTCGACTATGGGAACGTGGACGAGGTCTTGACCGGGACCTGTAGTAAGTAGATTTTATTAAATATAGTGTATACTTTGTATTATAAAATGAAAATACGCTTTAAAGTTGTCTGAAAGAAAAGGATTTGGTTTTTTGTTATGGATTCAATAATTAATAACTGTGTGAAGCAAGCATCTAAATATGATTCTTTATGAATAAGTACTTTCAGTTAAAATGATACTTGAGAGACATGTCAACTTTACTGAAAATTAAGGTTTAGTCAAAAAGTGTTTGCAAGTGAAAGTCTTAAAGGTTCAAATCAAGTCTTGACTATTCGAGTCTCCTCAGATAAGATAACAAATATAAATATATCGAATCTAATATTCAAAGATAGGGTCTTCCTTATCCCTACAATCTCTGTATGTATGTATACACACACACACACATTTGATCTTATTTCTTATTTCTAATTGTTACAATAAAACTATTCCTCTACTCTAATCTAGCTATTCTTTGTATTAAATAAATAAGAGCATTAAGTAGGATATACTATGTGCTTTAAAAAAGTAAAATGTTCAGATCCTGCCTTAACAGTACTGACAAGAAACCCTCTACCAGACTGATGATCCTACATATAACTATAAAAAACATCTGAAGGCACTGGATAATGACCAAAAGAAGGCAAATTCTATAGCAAGCAACACTTGGAAAAAGGAAACAGCAATGAGAAAATTTCCCGTTTTATCAGCTTCTTTTCTGAGGGCAAGCCTAAGTCTGTGCCATGCAGGATAGCCAAAACTCCAACAGAAAACTTTAGGACTGCTGGCCTGGACAACCAGAAGAAAGACCCAGGGCAACCACTGCAAAAGGAAAAGGAAAAGGGAATCCTGGAAGAGTCAGAAGAGGGAGCTAAAATTCTGTACGTAAACGCTATTCAAATCTCTGGCTGAACCCTACATCATGTATATAAAGGGACAGACTCCAAATAGCTAAGGATTAAAAAACTTCAACTAATATTACAACCACCCCCAAAGAGATAGGATTTTTACAATTTTAATTCAACTATGTTAATCTCCTGCTAAAACAAATGAATAAACAAAAAAAAATCAACATTCTTCAGAGGAATATAACAGAATCCAGAGGATTCAAAACATGACATCCACCATGTACAGAATGAAATCCAAAATTATTAGATATACAACAAAACATGAAAAATGTGAACCAATTGCACAAAATAGGCAACAAAGACTAACCCTGAGATGAGCCAGATGTTAGAATCAGCAAGCAAGGATTTTAAAGTAGTAAGTATAACTATGCTTGTACTGAATATAAAGCCAAGAAATCTCAGTAGAAAAACTAGAAAATAAAAAAATAGAAATTCTATAACTAAAAAACATAATATCTAAAAATCAAAATTATGCTAAATGAGACTAAAAGCAGATTGATAACACCAGAGAAAAAAATCTGTGCACTTGAAAATATATCAAATGAAATTATTCGACTTGAAGAAATACGAGGAAAATGATTGCTAATGAAAAGAAAAACAGATCTTGTGGGATCTGTGTGACAATATTCAAAGGTCTAACATGTTTATTTATTCATTTAGATCTGTGATCCATTTGGAGTTTACTCTTGTATATGGTGCGGTATATTTTTTTATTTTCTTCCAAATCATTATGCATTTACACTTAAATCATTTTTTAAAAGACTATCTTTGCTTCAGTGATATCACTTTTATTATATACTAGATTTTTATATGTAATTAGCTATATTTCTGGACTTTCTGTTCTATCTTTTTCTTTGTCTATTTATATTGCCACCCAGGTCCCATTCTGACACCATGATGTGGGGCAGGCAGCTTTCAAATGGAGACCTTTTATTGTGATAACCTCGGCCACTATAATTATGTGTATAAACTGTTTAAGACCAAATTTGTTCTAAATTGTTTAAGACCAAAATATGATTAATTGTTCTAAATTGTTTAAGACCAAATTTGTTCTAAATTGTTTAAGACCAAAATATGATTAATTGTTCTAAATTGTTTAAGACCAAAATATGATTCTGGAAATTAGTTTTCACTTAGCTAGTAGAAATGTAGAGTAACAAAAAATAAGGAAATTAAAAGTTAGTTTAAACTCTAACAACAAAACTCTAAGAGCTTTAAAAAAAAAAATCTTTAAGCTCATTTCTTAGTGGTTAAAAAAATAAAATTTTTGTTAAAAAAGTTTTTACTAAAAAAAAACTTTTGGACAAAATATGTAACTGTGGGTTACAGATAAGGTGAATTTTGGTGAAATCATGTTTTTGCTGTATCTTAAAAATGAAATGTATCTGCTATTAATATACCCAAAGTTATAGAAGTATTACGTTAAAAATAAATAATTATTCATGTAATGGTATCCTCAAACAAGTTATTTCCTCTCTGGGTGTAAGGATTACATAATAGTACCTGACTGACTGTGAGATAGCAGGCAAGTGATTTGGTGGGGAGGCAGACGCTGAGAAAGAAGTAACTGAGGGATGCGCTAATCTGAATGAAAGAGTAAATTCTGAATCAGAAGCGTATGAAATGTGTTTCCCCCATACCATAGCTAATCCATTAAAGAGCAGCATTCTGATTTTGAAAGACCTTTAAAATATTTAGGCTAGCATAAGGATTGCTCAAGTTCCAATACATTGCTTTTATATAGAAAGCTAAATAATAATCTCAGCAAATATTCATGTCTTCTCTACGGAAAAACCCTCAGCAGCCAAATACATGACCTTCACTAGTTTGCTATTAACAGGAAAATCATATCACCTATGATCCAAGCCTTTGGAGAATAAAAGGGCATTTTTTGAGACTCAAGTAGGGCACTAAAACATACGGACGACAGGCCTAAATTGGCATTGTCCCAAATAAACCAGACAGTACGATCCCTCTATCTATCGTGATCATAACAAGGCTGGACACTACAATTAAAGGCCTTCTGTAAAATCCTATCTGCCCCACCCATTCCCAAAGAATCAACTTTTCCAAACTTTAATCTTCCCAACTTACCCAATTCATTAAATAACTCAATTATGTCCAAACAGATCTCGTGGTTTTCCCTGACGAAAATTCCACTAAAGAAAACAAATGTCTGCCACCCTCCAAAAACATCTTATTTATTATTCACTGTATGTCTTCATACAAGCAACCTATTCCATTCTCAAATATTCTCCTATAAATGTTGCTAGTGTGGCTCAATGAAATATGATAGTAATAGCATATCTATAAGTCACCCATGATGTCAAATTTAAAGAAATTAATGAGTTTTAAAATATCACTATATAAGCCACCAGGACTCCTCCCCCGCCCTGCCCAATGTCTTAATGTTCATTATTTTAATCCTGATGTTGTAGGCCTCGTAATCTTGCTTATAGGCTACAAGAAGAAAAAAAATGACTCTGGAGAGAATACATGGGCAAAAGACAGCAAACGAAAACACAGGCAAAAGAATGTTATTCAAGGCTGTTATAAAGGACCACACAGTGCAGATTAAAATGAATTAAGCTGCTGACTTCTTAGCTGTCATGAGAATTACTTTACACAATTTTGAGTAAAACTCACATCCTAGACATATGAAAAACCCCATTTACTTCATTAAGTAACTTAAATTACATATTTGAAGAATCTCCATCAAGGAAAAAATAACAAATCAGAGTTAAGAGATTTCCTACCTTGACCAAACAAAAATGGTCAAAGAAACTACACTAAAATTTAAGATGTTAATTTGTCCTTATTCTTCGAATAAATATGTTTCTGATAAATCACTCTAGAAATCTCTAGAGTACGAAAGCCAATTTGGAGATATATCATAAGCAAAGAAACATTTGATAAAAAATGTGGCACTCTAGAACACACAATATATAAGCAATAAATGGACAGCAAGATGTCCTATTATACCAGATAAATGATTTCAATATCTATAAAATAGGAAGAATCACTATAACATCCCTACATAAAATGAATTACTATCCTCAAGAACCAATTTGTCAAGTTTCTTAATTGGCTAATAAGTTCTAAATACATGTAATCAAAACAAATATCCTAATATTTTATCTTTCAAAAAATACAATACTTCGAATAGTCTCTATGTAAAGATCTATAGTTTACCATAAAATAAAACTAATTAAAATTAAATTTAAAAATTATATCTGGAATAAATTAACAAGGATTCCATATCAGGATGACATTTGAACATAGACATTTACTTTCACCCCCAACCAAAATCCAGTTAAAACCATAATAAAAATGGGCATTTTTTAAAAGGACCTACACTCTAAAGAAACAGATAACACTTTAAAAGGGAAGTATCCCATTGGTGAAATGGTAGGGAAAGAAAACTAGAAAACAAGGTGCTGAAGCTCAGGGCTCTATAAAAACAAGGTAGCATCAAAAGATCCGAAAATAGACCTAGCTTTGTTCATAAAGTTTCCCATTTATTAAAGAAACTCTGTCTCACCGAATTAATAATAATAGTAAGCGCCATTTAAGAAACCTTGTAAGTTATCCAAAAAAACTTTCGGGGCATACAGAGAACTGTTACTGATGATCAGGAAAATCTTTCACATTATCAAAAACAATGAAAAAAGAGGTTAGAGCACTCCTGGCTGGAAACCCGCCCCTCCCTTTGGGGCGTACTATCTTTTCTCTCTTTACCTCCTAAATTCCACAGGGCTGCAGCCTTCCCTCATATGGCCTGTCTTCTTTTAAAATGCACTTTCAGTAAATCTTACTTTTTCTCAACAAACAAACAACACACAAACAAGCAACAACAACAACAACAACAAAAGAGTCCAACATCCATACAAAGCAACTGTAAGGAAAAGAAATAAAGAATCAGATTTTTCAGGTGATACAATTATGCCCTGCAAAAAAAAAAAAACATGAAGTAGAGGAGACTACAACATAACATTCCAACATTAATTAAACATAGCATATGATAAGAGACAGGTGTTAGTGATAAAAGATCCAAGAAAAATAAACTTTTAACAAATAAAACTAGTAGAAAGGATCAGAAAAAGTAATAAAGAGGCAGAAAATGAACATCCAACCTGAGGCTCCAGAAAAAGAAAAAACAAGGTAAGAGAACTATTACAATCATAATCCAAGAACACTTTTGGAACTAAAAGAATATACATGTAGAAAGGGTCCACTGTGTATCTGGGGAAATGGATTAACTTCAGTTAACTCTGAAATATATCCTGATGAAGTTACTGCACATTACACAAAAGGAAGAATACTCTCTGATCAAGTCACCAACAAAGAAAGAAAGTCAAATTGGCATTAGTCTTCTCAACTGAAAGATACACAGCAAAATGATGGTTTTCATTTTCCTTGAGAGCTCAATGGAAGGGGAGGCAGGAGTGTTCACAACGGTACATCTACTCAAGCTATCCAAGTATCAAAGCTACAGGGAAAAAAGTGATCAAAGTACTAATTAATGTTAGACTCTAATAAGTTAAGGACTTGCTACAATTTCTAGATTAAGCACTCAAAGTAAAATTAAAAGAATGTTTAACAAGCCAATAGAGAAGAAAATGAAATATAATTAATCCAAAGAAGAAAGGAGGAAATAAAACTGGATTGGACAAATAGGAAACAAAGAATAAGATGGGAGCTTTAAAACCAGATATAATAGTAATCAATTAATCAATAAATAAACTAAATAATACAATCAAAAGAAAAAGATTGTCAGACTGAAAAAAAGGAAACTATAGACAGTTTTTCAAAATGAACACATTAAATATAAAAACAAAGAAAGTTTTAAAGTAAAAAATGGGGAAAGACATCATGCAAGCACTAATAAAAGGAAAGATGGTCAAACTATATCAATATCAAACAAAGTAGACTTCATGATAATAGGGTCACTCCAAAAAGAATATAAAACAAGCCTTAATTTGCATACTCTTAATAACTGAGCCTCAAAATATGTAAAGAAGTTGACAGAACTTGAAGTTAAACAGACAGACATCTGTGAACTCTCTCAGTAACTGATATAAGCAGGTTTTAAAAGAAAAAAAAAAACCAAAGATATCAAAAATTTGAATGGTTAAATTCACCTTTTAACTGTATCCCAAAACTGTGTAACGTTCATTTTTATCAAGTGTATTTGTAATACCTCCTAAAATAAACCTCATGATGGACCATAAAGCTAATCTTAACACATTTAAAAGATGAAAGGTGTTCAGATAATGCTCTGTCACTACAGTGGAATTAAACAAGAAAAAAAAAACAAAAGACAAGCCTCTAAATGTTTAAAAATAAAGTAATATATTTCGGCATAACCCATGGAAAAGATGAAACCACAACGGATATTTTTTAATTTGAACTGAATAAAAACTAAAACATGGCATATCAAAAATGTGTAAGCTATAGCTAAAGCACAGTAAAACAGAAAATTTATAGCATTAAATACACGTATGAGAAAAGAATACAATAAAATAAGTGATCTAACACCCATCTCAAGGAGTTAGAAAAAGAACAAAAAATTGTACTCGCAGAGGTAAAAGGAAAGAAATTTTTAAAAAGCAAAAATTAATGTATCAGAAGGTGAAGAAAGACAAAGTTGATTCTTTGAAAAGAATAATAAAGTTGATAAAGCCTTGGTGGAAATGACAAACAAATATTTAAAAATATACGCCCAACAACAACAATGCTATTTCACTGAGAAAAACACACATATTTTGAATTTTAACTAAGATGAATTGAGTGGATTAATATTCTTCAGCTTTGGTCACTAACTGACCCTACATCTGTTTTAGAGAAACGTCTAGATCAGTATAGTTGCCACATGTTCTAAAACTGTACAACCAAGGTAAACTGTCCTCACCAGAGGCACTGGATCAAGTTGTAAACAGGGATTGCTTATATGTTCCTAACCCAGTAACTGTCTATTTATAGTGCCCCAACTGAAATATTTATCAAAATTCCAGGAACATTTTCTTGGACCTATAACACATCAAGTTTTACAACTGAGTTATCAAAATTCGAAGCTGGTAAATAAAAATCAAAACCAAACTCTCATTTACTGTGATAGTTAATGCTCTAAAATATGCATAATAATATGCTTGCTTAGTGTATCTCTTATTTAGTAATATTATAGAGCATAACATTTAACCGTGTTATTACTAAGGATCTTCCACATGCTAAGAAACATGCTAGCTGTATTCATCTATTTTCTCTCTTTTAATCCTCTGGAGTTAAATAAAACATCTAATTGATATCATCTCCTCTTGCTGTTTTGGGGGACTTTCTTGCCTTGGGAGGAGGCTGGGTTGGGGTTCTTTGTTTTTTTGGTTTTGTTTGGGTATTGCTTTGAGAAAACTGAACTCTGAAAAGTTCAGAGGTCACAAAGCCAATGTGTGATAGAGCTGAAATTTGAACCCAGGTTTGTCCACATCCTTTCAACTACAGCACAATGCCAATAAGATCTGATAGCAGTATCATTTTCATATAAAATCTATAGAACAGAAAATAAATATATACACAGATTCATTTCTGAAATATTATTAAAAAATTTACCCATTATTACAAGTAGATCCAGTCAACTAAATATTTTGGAGTTCTGATCATGTCAATCTTCAAAAATTCCCAATCATCATCTCCAGTCCCATTCTTAAGATATTAAAAAGTAGAAGTGGGAAGAGGGACAAAAAGCAAAAGAGAATGCAGAATGCCAGTACCTCCCCCCTTAAAAATCATATAACCCACCCACTATGCCAAAGGTTAAGTCATTTAGTCAAGTTCAAAGATCTTCAAAGACTTCTTAGATCCAGATAAACCCATATGTTACTAAAATTCTGTGAAAAAGCCATTACTTTCCAACTGCTTCTCATGTTCGAGATACAGAACACACAGATGCTTGGCATCACTCATCAGTCTTCCTAAATTTTCACACCAGATTATCAAGGTCCACCAGTAACTTTCCTATCTTAAAATCCTAGAAATGTCTTTATTCCACCAGTACCTGGCTCACTTGTTAAATCTGAAAGTAACCATAAAAGACGATTCAGTTACTGTACAATAAGTGTTAATTTGCTAATTTCTTCACAGGTAATCAATTAAAATGTAAAATATTGGATAAAATTAGTTGCACTAAATTTAACAGCTGCTCCATAAGCATAATTAGTTTCACAAGGGCCATATGTATTCTGAACAGAGACATAGTTGAAACAAATAGACAGATTTTAAGCAAGTTTGAGAAAATCTGCATTTAATTAGCAGGTGGGCACTATAACAGCATAACGTTTTTATACATTTATATTTATGAAGTGACAGAAGATCTAAAGGCTTTTTAAAATGGCGTTTATTGTTTGAATGGGAACTGTTTTGCTGCATGCTAAAGTGATTTAAATCCTTATAGCTCTGCTTTGAAAAAATCATAAATGGTGAAAGAAAACATGTGGAAAACTGTAAAACTAGAAAGAATTTGCGACAAAAAACAGATACACATACCATAACTAAAAGGAAACTACACTTAATTAAATGTACACTACATCTGGAATATCAGCCTAATAAAATGTGAAACTATTAATTTTCATTGTTCTAAAGGAAATGAGGTCAGTGTCATTTAATAATTCCTCCAATTACACTGGACTAACTCATTGGACTGTATGTTCTGGATACCATCTAATCTTAAAATGCTATATACTTTACAATATCCTTAAGTTAAACTTTTTAAATAAAGGAATTTAAATTACAAAGGAGTAGAAGAATAAAATCAGCAAATGAAATTCTTTAGCAGCTGGTAGCTACTGGCATTATATTTGAAACCTTATGACTTGGATGAGGTTTTTCATGGATGCCCATAATGAGTAAGAGATCACACTTGTTAGTTCTTATTAGCATTAAAATCATCACTTTAAATTTAGAAGTCAAATACATAATTTTAAAAAGTAAAATGATGTTTCACTGGCCAGTAATTTCATTAGTAGGCTATAGTTACCATTTTTAATTTTCACATGTATAAAAAATAAGTTCCTTTTTTCGAAGACAAAATGTTTTAAGAAGTAATTAACAGACTAATAGTATTTGTAAGAGAAAATGATAATTTTCCAAAATAAAATAGAACAATGAAGCAAATTCTTGCATTGTTTTTGTATGTATGAGGTACAGAGGAGAGTGCTTATCAACTAACTGAACCAGTACCTTAAAATTTTATTGTTTCTTTACCTAGCTAAATAATGTACTATTCCACTTAGGTATCAAAAACACTAAACTTAAAATTTTATTTAAATAATAAGGTCCATATACATAAATTTAAATTATTAAACATGAATTTTGATTTTAACATCTTATTTTTGTAAATAAAAAAATAACGCACTTTCCGATTTGTAAAACTTAAATCTGTACATAAAAATTTTTGAGTTCATGGAATCCCTGCAGCAAAAAAAAATTTTAAATAACAAGTATGATGGTAAAATCAAACTCTGATAACTTTATTTTATAATTAACATTAATAATTGTGAAGTTGCATTGAAAAACTACAAACCACTCTGCCCCAAAATAATTAAAATTTTTAATTAAAAGTCAAAATGTTCTTTTAAAAGATTACTTCCTTATTCATAATATATAAAAACGAAAAGAAACAAAAAACCTACTATCCATTAATTATATAATAAATTCTATGATTATAAAGCTGGAAGAAAAACTTAAGACACAAAACAGTCTAAAGTTATTTACTAAAAAGGTTTGTAAAAATTATTTTTAAAAAGCCTCAGGTAACTTGCTGCAAACTTCATTCAATGCAACTACATATAACATAACCTAAATGGGCTGATAGTTTACAAATCAGATTGCGTTATACTGTCTTTAAGTAAGATTTCCAATTCCCTTGTTTTTTGCTGCTCTTCCAAATCTGTGAACAAGTCCTAAATTGCTTATGTCCATATTTTAAGTGCCCAACAAAGGCTTTAATGGTAATAAAAGAATCAGAGAAAGCTGGAAGCCTGGGGCATGAAACTTATCTCAATGGTCACCACATTTTATAAATGAAAAACAGGACCAGCATTTTTGTGTATTGGACTGTACACTCAAGCAAGAATACTTGAAATCAAGGCTTTTGTTAGTTGATTTCTTAATTTGGTGTGAGTAATTTAAAAATAATCCTCATGTTTTTTTCTTTCATATACCATATAACAGAAAGCAGAGATTTTAAAAAGAGAGAGTCTAAATCTTTTAAGGCATTGTTCCAAGATACAAGAAGAAACAAAGGCAAGGTAAAACTGCAGAGAAACATCTTAATAGTTAATTGAAAATTCAAAAATCATACTCTTTCCTAGATTCCCTGCTACCCTGCATGTTTCCAGAGTGATTTGAAGGTATTCTCAAATTCAAGTTCAAGAGGCAGTATAAATAATTGATTGTATACTACTGAAAATAGCATCAACAGGTGAAGAAAATAAATCTAAAAGTGGGGCCCCACCTCAGTAGCACCTAGAATATATGGATTTTTATCAACGTTAAAACCAAAAAGAAATCTTTAGGCTCATATTCAAACTTACAAATTATTATTTTACTTTTATAATTTTTATACACAATTCCTTTTTCCCCCCAAAGGTCCTTCATAAAAAGAAATGGCTTAAATACATAATTATGTCTATTTTAAGCTGACATTTTCTTTTTTTAACAAGACAAGCAAAAATATAACTTCCTAACTAAGTCGATGTTACAATGAATGCCCATAAGTTCACTGGAAGATAAACTTACACAGATAATACAAAGGTACTTCATTTTTTAAGCCATTATTCATTTCCCTTTTCACTACTGATTACTGAAAGAAGAGGTTACATATTTTAAAAAATAGCTTTGCAAGTGTCATTTAAAACCTAGTTTATTCTCTTGAAAATAAGACAATAAAAACCAGTTTTTTCTCTTTAAAAGTATTTTTCAAATCCTCAAAATATCACCCAGAGCTTTACTTACAGATAATTAAATAGAAAGTAAGCTACTTTCCTATCAAATTACTTACATTTACCTGCATTAATTCAGATTAAAGTGGAGGGACAACTAACAAGCTGATATAAAAGGAGAATAGAGAATAAACTTAAAAAGTAGAAATTGGGAACTATCAAATCAGGATAATGTGGGACCATACAGCCTACTATTCAAAAATGTACTTTATAGCATTACTATACAACTCAGTATATGCCATAATTGATATTTATAAAGGTCTCAATTCATCAGCAAGAAACAGACTATATAGACACATTTTTCTGGAAGTACTAGCCAATGCAATTAGAACAGATAAAACAACAAGGGTCATAAGGAGTGGAAACATAACTATCTCTATTTATAGATATTATACTTGAAAATCCTGGAGGAAAAATATAAAATTAACTCAAACCATTCAAAAACAATTTCAGAAATAATTCATTAAAATAATAGCTCAATTCAAAAAGAATTCAGCAAGGTAACAGGATAGAAAATTAACATTTAAAAATCAATAGCATTCATATATCCACAAATAACCAGAAAGAAGATATAATGGATGAAAACACTCTATTTGCAATAGCAATTTTAAAAAGTAAATATTTAGGAATAAGCAACAAAAAATGTTCAAAATCTAATTTAAAAAAAAAAAAAAACCTTACATTGCTCCTGAAACACATATAATTAACCTGGAACAAATGGAAAGACATTCCGTGTCATTGGTTAGGTTGTCTTAACGTCATTAAGGTGTCAGTTCTTAATTTAATTTACAAAATTAATGCAATTCTAATAAAAATTTCAATAAACACTACTATGGAGCTAGAAAAGTTGAACCTAAATTTGTATGGAAAAATAAATGTCCAAGAATAGCTAAGAAAACAGTGCAAGCAAAGAACTCTCAAGAGGGGATAGCCCTACCAAATATTAAAACATGCTGCAATGCCTCTACAACTAGAACAGATTTATACTGGCATATAAATAGAGAAAGAAAAGGAATAGAACAGAAAGTCCAAAAATACAGTCAATTACATATAAAAATCTAGGATATGATAAAAGTGATATCACTGAAGTAAAGATACTTTCATAAACTGATTTAAGTGTTAACTGCATAATGATTTGGAAGGAAAAAAAAATTCACCACATCATATACAAGAATAAACCCCAAATGGATCACAGATCTAAATGGTTAAATAAAACTCTAAAAAGCAGTACAAGAGCACATGGGTGAATTCTCCTATAACCTGGGAACAATAAAAGGCTCTCTGATTGTGACCAAAATTCCATGAACAAGATTGCTAAATTTGACTCAAAGAAAATATTTGCAAATGTATCGCAAATAAATGGTGAATACTCCAATTAAAAATCAAGCCAGGGAAGAAAAAAAAGCAAAACAAAATGAAATGTTGCTTTTAAGAAATATATAAAATATAAGGGCATAGAAAACATAGAAAATTTAATAAGAACAGAGAAAGATCTATCAGGCAAACACTAACTAAAATATTCATATTGGACAAAATAGATTTTAAAACCAAAAGCATTTACTACAGCAGAGGACAGATATTTTATAATAATAATAATAATAATAATAATAATAATAATAATAATAATAGAAAAAGCTCAAGAGAATCACAATTCTGCATTTGTAGGCATACATAATAACATAGGTTCAAGAAACATTGATATAGAGCAAGGAGAAATTTTAACACACAAATCTCAATAACTGAACAAGCAGACAAAATGATCAGTAGGGCAACAGAATATCTGAAGAAGATTAATAAATTTAACCTAATCAGTATATAGATAACAATTCTACCAATAACTGAAAATATATACATTCTTTTAAGATACATACACAACATTTACAAAAACTGGCTATATGATGGATCACAAAGCAGTCTCAAAAAATGTTGAAGGATTAAAAGTGTTTGAAATATGTTCTCTGAGCAAATGACTAAAATAAAATTATGCCAGAAAACAGTAACAGAAAGATAAACCTAGAAGGAAAAAAAAACATAAGTTTGGAAATTTCAAAACACACTTCTAAACAACCCATGGATCAAAGAAGACATCACAATGAAGACCAGAAAATATGCTTAATTGAATGATAATAATATACATGAAACTTATAGGACGCAGTTAAAGTTGTGTTTAGATACTGCCATTTGCGACAATACGAATAGATCTTGAGAGTATTATGCTAAGTGAAATAAGTCAGAAGAAAAAGGACAAGAATCATATGATCACATGTGGGATATAAAACAAAAAGTAACAAGTGAACAAACAAAACAAACAAACAAAAAATAAACTCACAGAGAGAGACAACAGAATAGTGATTACCAGGGAGGAAGAGAAGTCGGGTGGGGGGAAGACGAAGAGGGTAAAGGGGGTCAAATACACACCGAGGGAAGGAGACTCGGCTTTGGATGATGGGCACATGATAGAGTACACAAATGTTGTATTATAAGGTTGTACAGCTAAAATTTATGTTATTAACGAATATTATCCCAATAAATTTTTAAAAAGACTTCCACTTTAAAAAAAAAGTTGTTTAGAGAAAATGTATAGCCTTAAATGGATATATTAAGGAGGTTAAAAAGACCAAAAACCAGTAGTTGAAGCTTGCATCTCAAGAATTAATTAAAAAATGAACAGCAAATTAAATCCAAAGAGAGAAAGAAAATAATAATTCATACAAAAATTAATGATTAGAAAATAAAGAGAAAGGTCAGTAAAACTGAAGTTAATGGTATAAAAAACTTTAAAAACTGATGAATCCTTGGTGACACTGATCAAGAAAAATAGAGAAAAGTCTCAAAGAAATACAATCAGAAATGGAAAAGGAAACATCACAATGGCATCTATGACGTCAAAAAGGTAAGGTGTTAGAAACAACTTCCTGTGAATAAATTTGAAAAATTAAATAAATGAACAAACTCCTGACACATATAAATATAGAAAATCTGATGTCAATTCTATCCATATGGATATACAGAGTCAATAAAATTCCAATCAAAATCTCAGAATTTTTTTTTTAAGAAATAAGCAAGTTGATTCTAAAAATTACATGGATATACAAATGGTCAAAATTAGCCAACCTACTTTTATGGAAAATAAACTCAGTCTTGATATCAAGACTTAATTTAATTAACAGTGTAGTACTGGCATGGGATTGATAAACAGATCAATGGAACAGAATAGAGAATTCATAAGATCCATGCACATATGGGCACTTGATTTGGAAAACAGCCCCAAAGAGTAGTTGAAAAAAGGAAAGTCAATGAGTTATACTGGGTCAACTGAATGATGATTTAACAAAAACAAAAACAAAAAAACTTCACATCATACATACCACACATAAAAATAAATTCCAGAATTAAATGTTAAAGGTAAAAACTATAAAGTTACTAAGAGATTTTCTTCATGGTGTTGGGTAGGCAACAATTTCTTTTAAAAAACAACTTAATTGAAAACTGAAAGGAAGGAAGATCAAAATATAAATAGATAAATAAATAATAAAAAGACATAAAAAGGCTAATCACAAAGGAAATTGTGATTAAAATAAGAAAGCCCTGAACATCAAAGACACCATAATAAAAGTAAAAAGACAAGCCAGAGAGAGTAGAAGAAGACACTTGAAATACATATTAAAAAAGAACTTATAACCAGAATACATTTTTTAAAATACTTATTAAAACTGCTACAAATCATTAAGAAACCAACCTCCTAATATAAAAAATGAATGAGGGATTTAAATAAGCACTTCATAATAGAGAATATAAATGCATAAAAATTTGCTCAACTTCATTGGTTAAAGGGAAATAAAATAAACACACAAAGAGATACTACTATATATCCACCAAAATTGTTAAGTTAAAACAATTGATAATATCAAATGCTGGTAGGGACATAGAGCACAGACAACTCTCAATCATACATGCCTGGTAGAAATTTAAATGAGTATAAAATACTTTGGAAAATAGTTTGGTACAAACTTGAACACACACATATTCTATGACCCAGCAATTTCATACCTGGGGGATGTGCACAGGCAAAAGAAACATGTAGAAAAATGTTTTTAGTACCATTCTTTATAATACCAAAAATGGAAACAATCCAGTAGCCCATTCTCAGTAAAGGAGATAAACTGTGGTATGTTATGGAATGATATACACTAATGAACTACAGCTACATGAAACGACATTAATGAATCCCATAAACAATGTTGAGCAAAAAAGCCAGACATAAAGGTTATGCATTGAATGAGTCCATTTATACAAAGTTCAAAAACAGGCAAAACTAACCTATGGATTTATAAATCAGTATATTGACTATCTTTGGCTATCATCTGCATATCTGAGGAATTAAAAAAGAGCAATATTTTAAGGGAGAAGAAACAGGGATTCAAGAGAATTCTTAATATTATATTTCTTGACCTCAGTAGTATTTAAACAGTTATGTTCTTTTAATGATAATTCATTGAGCAGGTAATTTATTGAACTTATAATTTATGCATTTTTATCTACTATTTGATATGAACAAAAAGCTTTAAGTAAGTAAATAAACTTCATCTATTTTACTGGTTTGGGACTCATCTTTCTGGAATATTTTCCTAGGTACTAGGCTCAGTTTAATTTTGAGAGTTCAACTAATTAAAAATTAAATCAACTCTTCATTAAGCATCCATCAAAATGTCAAACATTAAGCTCTAAGCCTTGACATGACTACAATGCCAACAGTGAGATAAAATATTCTATCTTATGCTCTTGAGTTTTTTAAATAACTTTACTAAAACATATTTTACACATTATAAAATTCACCCATTTTATGTGTACAATGACTTTGCAGTGTATTTACCAAATTGTACAACTACCACCATAAATCAGTTTTAGAAAATTTTCATCACCTCAGAAGATTCCTCATACTCATTTCCTATTAATCTCCACTCCTCACCCTACCTTAGACAATCACTAAATCTATTTTCTGTCTTTACAGATTTGCCTTTTCTGGACATTTCATATAATGGAATCATATAGTATACGAACTACGGTATCTGGTTTCTTTCACTTAACATTATGTTTTGGAGGTCCATTCAAGTCACAGTACATATCAGTAGCTTGTACCTTTTTAATTGCTGAATAATTTGCCACTGTATGGATCTACCACCTTTTTTTTATCCATTTATCAATTGGTGGGCATTTGAGTTGTTTCCAGCTTTAGGCTACTATAAATAATGCTGTCGAGAACATTTGTGTCCAAGTCTTTGTGTGGATATGTTTTCATTTCTCTTGAATAGATCCCTAAGTGTGGAATTGCTAGTTAATATGGCAAATTTATATTTAATTTTCTTGGTTAATTCTTAATGTATATTTGTGTGTGTGTGTGTGTGTGTTGTGTGTGTGTGTGTGTGTGTGTTTTAGGAAGCAAGCATGTTGGTCAGGAATGGCTTTATAGAGAACATAAGACTTAAAGTTAACCTTAAAATGTCAGTTAAGATTTGAATATCAGTAACAAATAACTGTTTTCAAATTAACATTAAATGCGAAACATGTACCCATTTTGTTAAAGCATCAGATTCTGCGCAGCTAGGAAAATTCAATAGATTTTGAAGGACTGAGTTATGAGCAAATGATCCATATTACCCAGCCCCACCAATTTTATATTTAAATGGCAAGCTCAAAACATTAAAATAACAACGAATTTCAAATAAGACTACTAATTATTTCTAACACTAAAAAACAGATTAAACATACTAAAAGATGATGACCTGTGAATAACTGCGTTTAACTTTAAGAACTTTTCAATGGCCCAAAAACACATTCCCTGGATTAAAATGTAAATAAATATATGCTAACTAACCTTTTTAACCTAGAGTGGTCAACTTAATCAACCAACTATCAAGCTAACTCTGAATATATCTGGAGGAGAGATGTAGTGCTAACATATTTCTTTTCTTTTAATGTCTCACTCAATACAACATGTTAAAATTGTTCTTTAAAAAATAATTATCTTCATAATTACATAAGAAAAGAAACAGTTTTCCTCGTTTCTTATTTTTCCCAGTTAAGCACAATAGAAAATATATTAATAAATATTTGAGTGGCAAAGTATAATAAACAAATATTTCATTTAACAGTAAAATCATGAATAGTTAAAAACAATTCTTCACGTTTTTAGCAATTTCATTAGGATATGCCAAAGTGTGGTTTTCTTTGAGTTTATCCTGTTGAAATTCACTGAGCTTCTTAATTCTAAAAACGTATGTCTTTTATCAAATTTGGGGAAATTTTGGCCATTACTGCTTGTAGATTTTTTACCAGACTCCCTTTTCTCATTCTGAGACTATAATTACATGCATATTAGAGATTTTATTTTTCCACATATTCTTTAGTTTTCATTTTTTTAATATTTATTCCTCATTATTCTGCAGATTGGATTATATCCGTTTATTGATCTTCAAGTTCACTGACTCATCATTTCCATTCTAATATTAAGCTCATTCAATAAGTTTTTTATTTCGAATATTGTATTTCCCAGTTCTAAAATTTCCATTTAGTGCTCTTTTATAGTTTCTATTTCTTTGCTTAGTAGTTCTAGCTTTCTATTCATTTCAAAAGGGTTTACCTTTACCTCATATGCGTAGTTACAACAGATGTTTTAAAGTCTTCATCTGACTTTAATTCCAACAACTGGTATATTTTGGAGTTGGCATCTGTTGGCTTGTTTTTTCCCTTAAATACTGGTCACGTTTTTCTGGTTCTTTGTATGCTGAGTATTTTTTACAGTATCCTGGTCATCCTGAATATTATGCTGCAAGACTCTGAGTCCTGTTAAAATCCTCTGTAGAATGCTGATTTTGTTGTTTTAGAGTAGGTAACTAACCTGGTTAGGTTTAGATTAAAAGTTCTGCCGGGTTGTAGTTCCAATGTCAGTTTAGTTTTCAAAGTTTTTGTTATATTACTTTGAGTCTGTTTATTCATGTGCAGCTCAGAGGTGAGCCCAGGCCTTGTGCCAGTCACACACAGAGTAAGAGGATCTTTCTCCAGTTCTCTACTTACTGGGATTGCCCCCATACTCTCCAACTCCCAGGAATGCCTTTTTCCAGTCTTCTGGCAAGAAAGATAGGTTTTTAATAGAGTTTTAGCTGCCTCTGCTGCCATCATGTAGTTCTACATAAACAGAATATTTCATGAAGTAAGTAAAGCACTGAGAGAAAAGAGGAAGAGAAAAACAAGGATTCCGCAGACCACACCTGGTGCTGTCCTCAGGTTAGAAGCATGGGAGAAAAAGGGGAAAATATGAAAATAAACAGACAAACAAAAACCAAGGATTCTCCCTACAGTCTCTGAATTACAGGGACTCCTTTTCCCTCCTTCTAAGGAGAAATATAAGATTTCTCTAAGAGTTTTTACTGCTCCTGCCACTGTGCAATTCTGCAAAGGAGACTTCCCTGATCAAATCTGGGACAATAAAGAGGAAATAAAAATAGGCAACCCAGCGCATATGGGTCATTCTTCAAGTTTTAACTATCCTCCCCAATCTACCTGCTATTATTTTATAGTTGTAAAGTAGCTTCTCTTAGCGTTTTGTCCAGAAGGTTTAGTTGTAATCAGTGGGAGAAACAGGCTAAGTGGGCTTTATCTTGTCAAGCTTGCTGCCCTATATATCTTTCAAGCACTATAAATCCAAAGGACTTCACATATATAGTTTCTTATTTATACTCTCACATTATTCCAAAAGTGTATACACACACACACACACACACACACACACACACACACACACACATATATAAAATAAAAGTAGATAAAGTTATCTTACTTTAGATAGAGGGAGAACGAGGAAGAACAAAGGAAAATAAAAACAGAAGCAGGAAGGGGGTTAATATGCAAAATAGATCACAAGGCCCTTACATTTTCTAGAATTAGACCAAAAATTTGGCTTCAAGCTCTCTAACAGGTAACTCAAAAGAAGTAAGAACATAATGTTCATAGAATAAAAACAAACCAGGTTATCAAATCAGATACAACTAACCCTGACCCTGAGATAATTCTTAAAATAAACCCTCTAATGAAATTCACAGGGCAATTTACAATGACTTCCCTAAATATAGGCCACACGCCAAAAGACAACCAGTAAAATCAATTCCAGAGAAGGTCAAATGATGAGTCCAGATATAAGACTTGGGCTTAAATAAAAAGTAGATTTTAAACTAAAAAAGAAATAGATACACTATATATCCTTCAAGCATTGCTCTATAATATTTTTCTTGGGAAAGCTTTAGAAAGGTTTTGTGTAGCAGTGAGTTTGAGATTATATTCCCTGACAAGTACCTGGTGGGCAACTATTTTATGTGGTTACTATAGGTACAGAGACCTATAGTGTAACAGTTAACAGATGGAAATAAAAGTATCACTCTTTTGTGAAAACTGAGGATCTTAATAATAGACTAGAGTCTGAACAGAAGGAATATACCACCCCCACCAATTTATTAGGTAAACCAAAAGAAGCCTGGGGCTAGAATCAATTTTTCTTTCAGAATGTAATTTCGAATCTTCTCAAACATTAAAAAAAAATAAATAAATAGGCTATCGACATAGGAAAATATGGTAGTAATACTTTTACTCTAGGAGTTTAAATATATTCAAATGCTCATTTTAGCTATACAAGAAATGCAATAAAGCACCCCAAAATATTTTTAAGCAATGTTACTACTTAGTATAGCCTCCAACATACAACTAATAAACTAGTTACAAGTTGTATTGCCAAAAACCTAAATGTGGTAATTATCTAGATTACAAATCCTTAGGAGCTTGTACCAAAAAATGATAAACAAAATTGCAAATACTGCAATTTAAATGAATAATAGTCAATTAATAAAATAAACTTTTTTGACTGTCCATCGTTTTAATAAAGTAAAATGTATGGAAAAATTTTGCCAAACATTTTTCTAAAATCTGTAAATAAATATAATGAAAATCACTGAGATGTTTAATATGAATGCCAATATTAGAGTGGTTAAACAAATCACATCAAAACACCCCTCTGGTTCTCATGTAGGTACACTTTAGTGTTAATTTTTGTTGCATAACAAACTACTCAAAACTTAGAAGCATAAAACAAAATTTATTATTTATTATTGTTCACAATTCTCTAGATTGGCTAGGAATTTTGGCCAGGTGGCAACTAATCTCAATGGTCAGTGGGATCAGTTATGTCACCTAATGACTTGGGTGTGGGTGGGATGGTCTAGAACTACAGTCAGCAAACATTTTCATAATGGAACAGACAGTAAAAGTTTTAGGCTTACAGACCATGAGGTCTCCATAGCAACTATTAAACTCTGCCATTGTAGCAGAAGACTAGCCATAGACAACACATAAATAAGACTGATTGTGTTCCAATAAAACTGTATTGACAAAAACAGGCAGCAAGCCAGTAAACTCTAGTGTGCTAACCCCTAATCTAGCATGGCTTCACTCACATGTCTGACAGTAGGTAGGTTAACAGGTTTACTGAAACTCAGCTGAGATGTCTCACCACTGCTCCAGTAGTTTCTTATCTTCCAGTAGGCTGACCAGAGTTTCATGAGATCATTGTACCACAGTTCCAAAGAATAGCAAGTGAAGGCAAACCCCAATGTGCATGGCTGCCTTGATTATGTCTATGTTCTTGAAGAAATTAAAGTATACAGAAATTCTATAGTAACATTTTCCCTCTCATAATGTTGTAACTGGCAAGTAATCATACATCTATATGAGTAAAATTATAGAACTGCATTTCACGGGATACTGCAATATGCAGATTTAAAGCCAACAATATAACATTAAAATACTGCCCTATTTTTCTAGAGCACCATTGATAACTTTCATAAACACCTCCTTCACAAACTTATGAAAAGTAAGAAAGATTTACTTGAAGTGAAACATTAAGATTTTGCCCATTTAAGGTTAGCAGTAAGAGTCTCACAACCACAATTCCCTAAAATAACCACCTAAATTTCAGTTTTTAAAATATACTACCACACAAACCCTATTCAAGATTTAAAATTTCAGTTTCAATATACAGCATCAAATGATTAAAACAATTGTGACAAGTTAATCAATATATAGAATGTAAATTTCTAATTACATAAAAAGGCAATTCAATCCCAATCTTTAAATTATCATTCAATGCTTTAAAAGGATTAGCATTTCCTAATAACCAAAACAAAACAAATTCTATTAAGGTACAGTCCAAGTTTGTAGAATTTGATATAATTATAAGCAAGCAATCTATTTACTAGCTTTATGTTTCTTCTTTATCTTAAAATATGTTAAAAATACTCAAAAGGCATTATCAAAAACTAAAAATAAGTTCATAATTCTAGCAGAGGACATGTTGATTGATTTGAGAGATTAAGCAGTTCAATCCATTTGTTTCTAAATACTGAAACAATAGACTAAAACCCATAGTAATTAAGTCAATCCCTAAGAAATATGCTCTGCCTGACTGACATTTAAACCCCCAAATTTTTGAATAATGAAACTGTTAAGAGAACTAAATACACAAATCTAGTTTCAACCAAGTTGGCAATACCTTAAAATATTCTGCATAAATAATTTTAACCTTAACATCAAGGAAGTGATTAGAACCACATTTTTCATAACAAAGGGGTATAATTGACCTTTATTTTATTAGCCTACAATTTGCTTCACCACTGTTTTCTTAAACCATTCTAATGGCATATATACCTTGACAACATCCCACAGATGGTTATGATTATGTGTAACAAGACAACAAGCTCATTGAAAACCATTACAGATGCTTAGCTAATGGGATGTCACATTAAATCTGATATAAGATTAAAAATTTTCTATAAATTATATTATAAAGATATATCATTTGAGATTGACATTCAAACATTTCTAAATTAATTCCATAAAAGTACTAGATTAGTAATACACTTATTTAAGAATGAGCTCTAAAAACAAGTGTAGACATTACACAGCTTATCCCCATCACATAACCTGCTTGCATCATGTGCCCTGGAGGGGGGAGGGTGGAAAAAATATATACATATATTTTTGCTTTCAACATCTTCGATATAGATGCTTCTAACTACAAAACTCTGGTAAATGTCAAGATTCAATTTGACTACTTCTTACTTCCTCTCTTAATGCTTAATGACTAATTCCTTAGAGATGTCCTTAAAAGCCCTAAAATGTTGTCCTTCAGTAGAAACTTTCACCAGCAATCAATCAGGAGCAAATTAGATTGTGTTGAAATGTACTACACTGTTTAAGCTAACAAATGAATGAAGAAAGGTAGTATATCGGAACATATGCCACTACACTGAAGTTGCTAAAAGGGTTTGTTGGAAGAATATTTGGTTTCCAGTGGAGCAAATATGGAATAAGAAGGGACAGTGATAAAAGAATACCAAGTCATATGGAAATCCAAATATAGTGACAGACACAATTATTTTACTAATTGCTAATGAATACAGTCAAGTGGCTTCAAAAAGCAAAACTTTGCTAAGACTACTTCGGGTTTTGACCTCTGCATGAGCAAATGCATTTAAACTGAAGCCCACCAAAATTGATTAACGGCGCCAGCCAAGGCCAGCATGTTAGATGAAGCTTTTTCCATCTATCACATGGCCCCAAGGATAGTTAAATGAACCTTAAAATGGCTACAAACAGCTCAATGACTACACAGAGTCCTGCCAATTAGAAATAATTAGGCAGTCATTTTGGTGGCAAGTCTTTTTAAGTGCATACATAACGATGCAATGATGCTTATTAACGATCTCATATGAGCTATGCTCAAACAGCCTGAAATAATTATGCACTATCACAAAGCCTTGCTCATCTCTGTACTTCACCTTAATGCATTTAAAACTCCACTTCATTACCTCCAGTAATTAATCCTCCATTAATTGCAGGAAAAGCTCAGTTTACCAAGCTTCATTTCTAATTATCTTATAGTTATGGTTCTAATTAATGTGTTCATTAAGATGAATATCTTTCTCAAAGCCATGCTCAGAGCAAAGGTTCCACTTATTCTCTCAAAAGCCTAACTAGCCATAAGGTGAGGCCATTTTGGTTGCATTTGCTTTTATTTTAGTATACTCAACCTCCTAATTGGCATTTAAAATCTAATTTAGAGAAACTTCAAGAAGGCTATATAGGGGGAAATAGGGGCAAAAAGATATTTTCAAACTCTTTTCCAATCAATAATCTTAAAACCCTAATAGAAAAACTTTAGTGCATTTTTTTTTGACAAAAATTGACTAATATACTTAAGTACTATATCCAAGTGAATTTAAATTCCATACAAACTTAGCTTTTGCCCCTTCTCTTCAATTAGAAAATAAGACAAGAAAGATAAAATATGCTGCTAAAACAAATGCATTTAAATTTATATTAGATTACCTAGCTAAATTGCCACTATAAAACAATGACTCAATATAAACTGTCAGCCGTCAAAGAAAAAACTTACACATATCCTGGGATCACCAATATTTCATATCATTTTGGAAACATAGTTTAGTCTGCGCTTTTTAAAAACAAATCTAATTCTGTGCTACAAAATATATAGTACTTAAACATGGGCTATAATTAAAAGATAAGATATGCAAAATCACTGTTTGTAAACAAATACTTTTATAATTTTGTAAATTTTTAAAACAACTGTGTAAATAGAAGCAAAAAAATCTTAATTTTTAATCGAATTTTATTTTCCACGAATAAAAAAACAAAAACATTTCGTTTGAGAAATCAAGTATCAAGTAAAATCCTATAATAAAAAATAAGTTATTTTGTAATAATCCTGAGTTAATAATAAAGCTATAGCATGATAGATGTCTCCTGCTTCTCTGTAATTTGCTCTTGCTCATTAATCTTCTCCCCTTGCCTCTTTCCATGTAAGATAAATCTACAGAAGTTTCATTTATGAATTTTTTAAAAAAACACATTCATTCACAAGCAAAACTCAAGTTATTAACCAATGTCACCTCAATAAATTTAATAAAATTTTTAAAAACTTCTAAAAAGATAGTTTCTTCATACAGAATTCTAAGTGTAACTTCTATCATAAATTTCTCCAGAATAAGCTTTTTAAAGTATGCTTTATATAAAACTACCGTAGCTTGTGTTCCCACATTAAAATTCCTAATTATAGAGAATTTACTAGAAGGGTAGATGGAGACTTTGTGAGAGAAGATCTCATATATTTTACAGCAACATTTATTCATTCATTCATTCATCCATCCTATGTTCTAGGCACTTTTTAAGGTGCTGAGGATACAATAATGAATAAGACAGGCATGGGCTATGCCACAAATGGAGTTAAGAGTCTAATTCTTTTAAAGTAAAACACTCCTGCTAACTTAAAAGAAACATTGCTACAACAGAAACGGTTGATTTTAGCTATAATTTTCAATTACTATAATATAGATCCATACTAAGAACTCCTTAACATCATGTCAATCCCCTACGATACCCAAAAGATCCTTGAAAGATAACATCTTGGCCCATCCATCTATGTGTTACTGAGCCAAAAATAACAAAGGCACTAAGTGGTACTATTATAATAAAACATGTATGTAATTCAGAGAGAATATGAATATAAATGAATGTATAATATGAACATGAATGACCTATAAGGTCATTTAGGTTCAGTGTACCTATCTTCTAAATTTTAACCACTTCACTGATACCTTACCTAGTGGCACAGAAGCATTATCCTCAGTCTTGGCTTTTTCACACTCCAAGATGTCTCCAACAATTTGAAAATGAGAATCATAAAGTGCTCACCACAAAACTTAACATTAATCCACTTTTATTTTAAAAAATAAATATTATTTCAAGGGGAAAGGGAAAGGAAAGCAAACAGTGATGACACAATATCCAAAAGATTAGAAATTATTATTATCTACAGTAGAAATTATTTTTCCTTTTTATCTAGAGGAGTTAAGGAATACCATTTGTTTATCCTGAAAGTATTCAAATTTTAAATACATCATTTACCCTCTTTTCACATGCCTACCCCTACTACACAATCAAATTTAAAGAAAAAAAGCCAATGAACATTTTCAGTAACACAACAAAGCTTCCTATAATTACCTGACCAATACCCCAAAAATAATGTTAATGTTTACCCCTCAGAGTCTATTTTCTCTTTGGTCTAAACAAATTTCTTCCAAGCTTCCAAGCAACAAAGTTCTTCCTGTCAACAGTCTTACTGACTTCCATATAATTGAACTGGAAGCAATGGTTCCTCCTAATAGGCAATAATGAAAAGCCGAAAAAAGTAAGCATTCCAAAAGCTTAGATTCTAGCGAACCACATTTAAACGGATGGAAATAGCTAACATTCCTAATAAATT
Source organism: Pteropus medius (assembly GCF_902729225.1). Taxonomy (NCBI): domain Eukaryota; kingdom Metazoa; phylum Chordata; class Mammalia; order Chiroptera; family Pteropodidae; genus Pteropus; species Pteropus medius. The sequence goes on from NW_024355205.1 coordinate 14,856,078, forward strand.
TGATTAGGCTCTAAATTGAGATCTAAGTAAAATGTGAATTTTCCCTAACTAAATGGATTGGAAGTAGTGTTAATTCTTTATCGTTAGATACTAAAGACAAAAATAACCGCAACTCATTACATAGAATTAACATGCCCTTTCCTCACCTCAGTTAGTGAAAGAGAGAAAAGTACACATCAGTGGGGCAGACTAAAAATAATATTCTATGAGGAAACTTCTGATAGTCACAGTTCGGTACAGTGCCAATTAATAGTGTCAAGTCTCCAGGCACCTTAGTTTTAAGATATAAAAATCTAGATACCTTTCACAGACAGGATTAACTTACAGTATTGAGAGAAGCCACACAAGACATTAAACTAAAGAGAGAACTCTGTTTATTCTGTTGTATTTTCTTCATAAAGTCCATCAAAAGTTGGGCGATGTCAATTATTATTGAAAATATAGTCATTTCTTCTATCCATACCATAGGGAGAGTATTTTTCCTCATCTTTGACTTTGAGGTTAACCACATGACTTGATATGGCCAATGAAATGTTGACAGAGTGACAATGAGCAGAGAATTTAAATGTGCTTAGGAAGTTGGACTTGTTTTCTTTTTGTCTAAGAAAAACCTGCTTTGAGTAGCTGCTGATCCAAGAAAGATGAGACCTACAAGGAGCAGAGCTGGTCTCAACTCCTAGCCTGAAGCCAACCCCAAGGAGCCCAGCCTAAATCTGGGAAGAGGCCCAGGTGACTCACAGATGTCTGGGTGAGAAATAAATCTTTTTCTTGTGTGCTATTGAGTTTTGAGATGGTTACTATATAGCATTACAGCTGGCTGATACAATGACATTATTAACACCAGAGGGTTTAGGCTCTGCAGTCAGTCATCAGCCAAAGGGAACAAAGAATAAAACTTGGAGGACAACAAGAGATAGCAGCAAGAACATGAATTTGAAACCCAAAGTGTTAGAAACCCCCACCTCTAGCTATGTAAACATGAGCAAGTTATATGATTTCTGTAGTCTATTTCCTCATCTAAGTGAAGGTAAAATATAGATTTAGAAAATTAATCTATGATGATAACATTATTCCCTAATTCCTAGTATATAGCATACACTCAATAAATTTTAGTTTCCCCTTTATTTTTCTTCTCAGCTATAAGCAAGCTATTTTTTAAATTTCAACATATTTTCACCAAATTTTTATTAGATGCAAATAGGTAATCCCATTTTTTAACTAAACTTTAAACACCTATTAATTTCAGAATGTCTATTTCCATGTCTGAGAAGAATTCTCCCCTTTCTCATGGATCTTCTAATCATCTTTCTCTTTCTTGCTATAAATCTTAAGTTTTTTATGACGATACATTTTTCTACAGGATAAACAAGAATGGACTTTTGTTTGTTTAATAAGCAAAATTCCCATATCTTTTCCTTCCTATTTTTCTTCGTACTCACTTCATCCCTTCCTCAGAAATGGTGATAAAGAGTAGTTAAATCATCAACCCATATTTTCTCCATTTCAGAAGGGCAGATTCAAATAATATTTATAAAATTATTTGAGTTATTTAGAAGATACACTGTACAAATTAAAACTTAGTAGTAGAGATTTATTTTTTAAATTTTAACAAGTGAATGGCTTGGGGTCGTGATGATTTCTTTTAAAACAACAGAGGCTGCAGGGAAGGTCAGAGACTCAAACACAGACACAATCATTCATCATAAAAGACTTCAGGGGACATTTTAATAACTACCTGTGGCAGGATCTCTCTCATATTCATTATAAAATTCCCAGGGCGGACTTTGCTTTCTCATTCATACTCATATATACAAAATGGAGGCTTCCCATCAAATGTAGCATAAGTAGATGCATTTAAACACCAGTTGTTTTATCACTGCAGTCATCACCATAGTTTGAAATAAACAAGACAAAAGCTTCTTTGGACTGAAGTGAAAACACACATACATGCACACACTCATGAGGCATTAAGCTAAGAATACTGAAACTATGTGAAATTCATGTTTATTTTTAAATGCTTGGCCACAAACAAAAATATGATTGAAAAATGAGTAACTCATGCATCAAAGTAAGGACCTCACACACATTTTAAAAAAAGCAGAAGGTGGTTCAAAATTTTTAAAAGCCCTCATCAAAAAAAATTATATATATATATTTATATGTTTTTGTGTGTTTAGTTAAGTGACATAGAGTAATGAAATAATTTCTTTAACTCTACTGCAGCTTTTCCATTTGAAACACTCCTAAATCCTGTTGCTGTATTTCTACTCCTTTCCACCTGCAAAAATGTGCTGTTCTCACCTGAATTCTGCTAATCCTCTCCCTGCAAAAACAATTAGATGCAATCTAACTGGTCTTTCGAAGTTTAAAAATGACAATGTAACTTGTCTCCTCTATCTAGAAAATGGAAATAAATCATAACTCTTTCAAATACTGTGAGAAACAAACCAAGAATGTATAAGCATGTTTTGTAAAGCCTAAAGATCTATACTAATTATGCTGACAATAATCTTTTTGGTTTTCATATTCTCCTGCCTTTGATACTGATTCCGTTGCTTTAAAAGCCCCTTTAGATACATCAAGCTTGCCAAACAAACAGGCATCATATCCTGTTCTGTAATTCTCTAGACCACCTCCAATTTGTCTCAATGGCTACTCTTTATTTCCATAGTTTTGTAGCCCATCTCTACCACGTATCTTACTTGGCTCCTAGAACTGGTGATCTGGTTTTGTCCTTGTTATCCATACACATTTCCTTTTTTATACCACTCTAACTCTCAATTTATGGTCTCTGAACTCTAGTTTCACACACTGCAACCTTAGACCAGACCTGCCAAACCACAGCTGTGTCTTACTAGACATGAGAGGGTCTCTGGGCAGTTACTTCTCTATACTCAACATTCTTTGTTTCTAAATAAGAACAAAAAGTATAAGATGGCTTCATTGAGAGAAAGAGTTTTTGAAGCTAATTCTTGTAGAGAAATGACATCCCTATTTCTAAAGAGACCGAAAACACTCCATAGCTTTGAGAATTACTGATCCAGGTTTGTTTCTCATTCCCTGAGTTTTGTCAGCACAAAATGAGGAGGCAGGGGGCAATTTCAGGTAGATTTATTCTATTCCAAGAGAGAAAAAGATAGTTCTACAAGAAATGTAGGGAATTTTTTTTAGAAATGTTTAAAATGAATACTAAATGGAATAAGTCTTTTAAAAATATTATTTTAAGGCACAGCTCTGGATTTCTTCACCAAATATAAGTTAAGTGCTACATGGAAAGCAAAGGTAAGGATTCATATAGTACTTTATCAAGGCTCTGAATGTATCTGTACATATTTGATGTTAAATGAGCAGATTACTCATAAATATTCTATATATTAATATTTCTGAAAGCATTTTTGAGCCTCTGTGAAAGTAAGTTTTTACCTTACTTTCTGTGTGAATAGAGACAGTAAATAAAAGAAAGTAAATAAAACCAAAGCACTGATAATCCTAATAGGCTATATATCACTTCTTTTAATTGTTTCTCATATAGTAGAAAAAGACTAAACCTATAGAGCAATTAGGACATTGCCAGAACCTCAGGGTCTCTTAAGAGAAAGATCTATCCTGATTCAATCCAGTTCTCCTTCTGATCAAGATGGTCAGAAATTAGAATTTATAGCAAGCTCTCACAACATCGTTGATAGGTTCTGAGACTTAAAGCAAAATGACATATCATGAAACCAATTTTACCATAAGATAATTGATATAAATGAGTTGAGTTTCTAGCACATCTCATCAATGTTTTAACAAAACAACATTGAACAAAATAACATGTTATTTAAGGACATGCGGTACTCTACAACCACCTAAAAAAGATACCTTAACTGTCACACTCCCAGACTTGAGTCATGATCTTAGAACATGTGGGGCTAGCCAAACTAAGTTTGTCCTCAAAAATCCAAGTTCCACTGCTTTCTGCCTATACCTTGACACAGGTATAAGACCCAGTTTCCTCATCAGCAAATCATGATACCATACCTATCCCATGGGATTGCTCTAAGGATTAAATGAAAAGAACACATGTAAAGTGTTCAGTATTAATACCTGGCCCTTAGTAAGTACCAGTTTAACTGGTATCTATTATTACTATTACTGTTCTAGCTCAACAATAATATAAATTTTTAGTTTATCTAGTTTTTCTTCACTTCTTACAATAGTAGATTCCTTGCAAAGCTTCAACAATAACAAACTAGAGGCATGTGACTTTTTAAAAAATTCTATTTGCTAAATACAAGTTGTTGTTTTAGATTTTGAATTTTGTTATATTTTATTGGGGGTGTGGCTAGAAGAAAAAAGCTACATTTTTACAAAAATATATATTTACAAACATCTATCTCAATTTCATAATAACCCTGAGATTTCTTATCATATAAACTTAATCTACCTAATCACATAGCAGATGAGCAATAGACAAGAAAGGTTTTATATATCAATGATAAGACTTACAGAGTCTCTTAAAAACACACTCCTAAACCTAAGAAGATAATCTTAGTTTACAAAACTTTCTAGTAAAAGTTCAACATAATGAAATAGATGCTTGACGTATTCAGGTTTAAGGAAGGTCAGATCTATTCAAACTCTGATCAAAGCCAATCTTTCTTAGATTGTAAGACCCAACAAGATCTAAGATCAAGGAAGCATTACTACCAAGTAACTCCATCTACTTATTCCTAATACAGTACCTTTTGAAACATGTTCCCTAACTTTCTAGCAATCTCAAGGGAACTCTTAAAAGCACTTATTAAGTGACAGCATTACCCTGTAACACAATACCTTGCCACATTGTCTTTCTTCAGTTACATCAGAAATAGGGTTAGTGTTGTCTTTCCCTGGTGGTTTTATTTAATGATGAAAAATAAAAAAACAGTTCAAGAAAATAAACAAGTGGTAAATAACCAATAAATGGGAAAAAGAATTGCCTCAACTGATGACTCTACAAGCAGAGTTTCATACCCATTCCCAAGTTTCTCCAAATAGAAAATGCTAGAGATCACTCTAATAGTTAAGGGAATGTCTAGAAGAGGCACCTTAGTAACTGAGTAAACACTGTATCTACATAGTATCAAATAAGCAAATGTTACTAAGACCATACATTAACTGTTGAGCCACGAATAAATAGAGAAGACAGAGAGAAATCTTTTTTAAAAAGAGGTTGAAGTAACTCAGTTATAGGTTGTCTGGAAAATTTTACTTGCTTTCCTTAGGACCCTACTACACCTCTGAAATGTACAGAGCAGTTCCTAGATACATACAAGGCCTACTTAGGCATCTTTGTACTGATTGGTCTAGATTTTCCAAGTTTTAGGTTTATTAAATCTACTTAGATCCTAATGGAAAAATATCCTATAAAGTAACGTTAGCCTAAGATAAAATGTGTAAAATAGTCATATTCAACAGAAGCTACATAATCAAAAGTGAAATCGGCTCTTCAAACACAACTAAAAATCATACTAAATATAAAACTCTAAAACTAAAGCATCACAATTCAATTATTAGTTCAAATCTCACCTCCTTATGGGAAGACGAAGCAATATCTTTGGAAGATAACATATAAGCTTTTATCTCATATGTATCTCATTTTAGGCAACAGAAACAAACAATAAGTACTGAGAAACCAAATTTTTATGGACCAAATTACTTCCCACACAAATTCAGAGATGAATTCCAAGAGTATACTGATGGGAAGAACAATATCAACTTCATTAGGACAGCTTTCACCGTTTTCAAGACACTTTCACAAAATGTCATTTGATCCATACATCAGGCCTGTGAAAAAGAGGACACATTCAACTCCATTCATTTACTTACTAACTGCTAGCTACCAGCTAGCCGCTACCAATACCAATAAAGTGATGAACCATCCTGCTTCACCCAAGATTGAAGTATTTCTTGGGAAACAGAACTTTCATTGCTAAAACAAAGGAAGTCACAGGCCAGACAGTATGGTTGGTCATTCTAATGAAACTTGTGAGTGCCATATTGTTCTCAAAGAGCTCACTATTTACTCTTACTATTCTCATGTTGCAGATTTTTAAGAAATGAAGTTCTTAAATGAGTTCACCTCAGTTAAATTATTTATCTAACATCAACCAGCTAATAAAAGAAACATAGCCTGGCCTCGACTCATACATTATATGCTCTATCTAAAAAACAAACAAACAAATTTGCCCCTAAGGTATGTGACTTTTTTAAATGAGTTAACATTTTTAATTACAGAAAATTAAGTACGCACATTGTATGTATATAAGTTAGAGATTAAATACTTCCAGCCAGTCATAGGCTGTCATTTATCTATTGTCCTTGAAAATAAAAAAGAGCCTAACATATTTCATTTTACTCCATAATATTAAAAACGTTATATAGCACCATAGTTAATATACATATAGGAACTATGTTATATAATTAAAGCATAATGCCAAAGGCTTCAGTTAGGTTTCTTATACTATCCTAGGATATTTTTATTAACATTCCTTCATTCAACAATACCTGTGTAATGCTTACTTACTACATATAAAGACTCTGGGTCCTCCCAGCACTTTTCTCATACCTAAAACTATAGCATTTATATACTGTAATCACAATCATGCCTACATATGTTCTCCTGCCAGATTCTGAACTCCCTGAGAAAACTCTCTCTCTATTCACACCATGAAGCACAAGGCCTGGCACCTAGCTGTGTTCATTCAAAGAATAAATATGAAGTATATGGCCAATATCAAGAATAAAACTCTCTAAGAGTTTACAATCTAGATAGAGGTGGACTTAAATAATCTCACTGAAGTAATTCAAAATAAATATAACATGACTGGTATAGATGATGAAGTTATCAGGAATTTAAAGGAAAGAAAAGATAAAGAAAATTCTTTATAAATGTAATTCTAATATTCTATAGAGTAGTGGGTTACGCTTTTTTATTAAACAAAGAACTCTACTCCCAAATGATATCTCACATAGAATCCCAACAGATGACAATTATATTGGTATCTGTTCCAGTTAAAGCAGTAACACCAACCTCCAACCAACAAAAAGGAAAAAGAAAAACCCATAGCAGTCCCAGATGCACTTCCATGGACTTCCAAAACTCCACAAATTAAGGATCAGTTCTTCATCTCAGAAATACTTTCCCTCAGCATCACTAGACCAGCCTCACAAGAAATGTTAAAGGGATTTCTTTAACATGAAATGAAAGAGCACTAATTAATAACAGAAAAACATGAAAATATAAAATCTCACTGGTAAAAGTAAATGCATAGTTAAATTCAGAATAATCTAACCTTGTAAAGGTGGTGAGTTAATCACTTACAAATCTAGTATGAAGGTTAAAAGACAAAAGCAGTGAAAATGATTACAACTAAATTTATTAATACACAAGATAAAAAGAAGTAAATTGTGACATGAGAGATAAAGTGTGGCAGATGGGGAAAATAAAAATGTAAAGCTTTAGAATGCTTTCAAAATTTAGTTATCAACTTAAAATAGACTGTGATAAATATAAGATGTTTTATATAGCCTCACAGCAACCATCAAGCGAAAACATATAGTAGATACACAAAAGGAAGAGAGCAAGAGAAGATGAAAGGAACAAAGGAATTACAAAATGGCCCAAAAAACAATTAACAACATGGCAATAAGCCCATACCTATCATAATTACTTTAACTGTAAAAGGACTAAATTGTCCCAACAAAATATATACAGTGTCTGAATGGGGGAAAGGGGAGACCCAACTACATGCTGCCTAAAACAGCCTCACTTCAGATTTAAGAACAGACACAGACTGAAGGTAAAGAGATGGGAAAAGATATTCCATGTAAATGGAAACCAAAAGGCTAAGGGAAAAAATGGACTTTAAAACAAAAATTGTAATAAGACACAAAGAAGGTCATTTTACAATGATAAAAGGGTCAATCTAATAAGAGGATATAACATTTGTAAATATTTATGCAGCCAACATAGATGCACCTCTACATAGAAAGCAAATATTAATGAAGCAAAAGGAGGAAAAATATAATAAAAGTAAGAAACTTCAATACCCCACTCTCATCAATGGACAGATCATCCGGACAGAAAATTAATAAAGAAACATTGGACATAACACATTGGACCACATAGATTTAACAGACATTTACAGAACATTACATCCAAAAATAGCAGAATACACATTTTTCTCAAGTGCACATGGAACATTCTCCAGGATCACGTTAGGCCACAAAACAAGTCTTAACAAATTTAAGAAGACTGAAATGCTTTCAGGCATCTTTTCTGACCTCAATAGGATAAAAACAGAAAACGAGTACAAAAAAACTGTAAAATTCACAAATACATGGAGATTAAACAACATGCTACTGAACAACCAATGTGTCTAAGATAAAATCAAAAGAAAAATTAAAAATATCTTGACACAAATGAAAAGGGAAGCACAACATATCAAAACTTATGGGACGCAGCAAAAGGAGTTCTTAGTGATAAATGCCTACATGAAGAAATAAGAAAGATCTCAAATAAATAAATTTAACCAAGGATGTGAGAGACATATACACTGAAAATTATGACAACGATGAAAAAAATTCAAAGCACACACAAATAAATAAAAAGATATTCCGTGCTCATGACTGAAAATATTAATATTGTTAAAATGTCCATACAACCCAAAGCAATCTGCAGACTTAATGCAATCCCTATCAAAATTCCAATGGCATTTTCCAGAGATAGAAAAATCCTAAAATTTGTATGGACCACAAAACATCCCTTATCAGATATATGCAAATATTTCCTCCCCTTCTGTAGGTTCCTTTTCATCTCACTGATGGTTATCGTTTATGGAAACTTTTTTTGATGTAGTCCAATGACTACCCAAAGCAATCTGGAGAAAGAAGAACAAAGTGGAGGTACCACACTTCCTGATTTAAAACTGTATTACAAAGCTACAGTCATGAAAACAGCATGGTACTGGCATAAAACAGACACATAGATGAATGAAACAGAACAGAGGGCCGAAAAATAAACGTACATGTGTTTAATGGTCAATTAATTTATGACAAAAAATTGAGATTATAAAATGGGGAAAGGGCAGTCTCTTCAATAAATGGTGTTGTTAAACTGGAAAGCCACAAAGAAATAAAACTAGAGCACAATCTTACACCATATACAAAAATCAACTCAAAACGGATTAAATATTTGAATGTAAGACCTGAAACCATAAAACTCTCAGAAGAAAATGGAAGCGGTGGGGGGGCAATCTCTTTTCTATTCGTCTTAGTAATGATTTTGGGGGGGATTTGGTAGGAAAAAAGAACAAAGGCAAAAAAAGCAAAAATGAACAACTTGGATTACATCAAAAAGTATCAATCGATAACCATCAACGAGATAAAAAGGAACCTACAGAAGGGGAGAAAATATCTGCATATATCTGATAAGGGGCTAATATCTAAAATATATTTAAAAACTTATCCAATTAAATAGCCAAAAAACACAAACACTTACAATCTGATTTAAAAATGAGCAGATTTGAATAGACATTTTTCCAAGGAAGACATGCAAATAGCCAACAGGTACATGATATGGTGTTAAACATTACTAATCATCAGGGAAGAGATATGACCTCACACCTGTTGGAATAGTAATTATTAAAAAGATGAGAAATAACACGTGTTGAAGATATAGAGAAAAGGGAACCTTTGTGCACTGTTAGTGGAAATGTAAAATGGTGCAGCCATTATGGAAAACAGCATGAAATTTTTTAATTTCTTAAAAAATTAAAGATAGAACTAGCATATGATCTAGCAATTCCACCCCACGTATTTATCTGAAGGAAATAAAAGTACTACCTTAAAAAGATATCTGCACCCCCATGTTCACTAAAGCATTATTTATAATGGCCAAGACATAAAAACAACTTAAGTGTCCATCAAGGCATGAATGGATAAAGAAAATGTCGTTTTATACACATACAGACACAAAGAGAGTAATATTATTTGGCCATAAAAAAAGGAGATCCTGCCATTTGCATCAACTTGGATAGAGCATGAGGGCATGCTAAGTGAAATAAATCAGACAGAGAAAGACAAATACTATATAGCATCACATATATGGAATCTTAAAAAAATAACAATAGATCATAAAACATATTGGTGGTTGCCATAGGTGGGGGTGAGCAAAATGGGTGATGGTGGTCAAAAGGTATAAATTTCTAGTTATATGATAATTAAGCCCTGGGGGTGTAATGTACAACATGGTAACTATAGTTAACAATACTGTATTGTATATTTTAAAGTTACTAAGAGAGTAGATCTTAAAAGTTCCCATCACAAGAAAGAAAAAAAATAACTAAGGGTGATGATAGATGTTAAATAAACTTATTGTGATCATTTCACAATACATATATATCAAATCATTATGTTTACACCTAAAACTAGTACAAAGTTACATGTCTATTATATCTCAATTTTTAAAAAATGCTTTCCCACTCCTACTACCACTCTCGACCAAGAAACAACTCTTATAGGCTCTGCTATGGTCTCTTGAGCGACATTAAGTACACTGGTATACTACTGTACTTAACACATAATATAAGCTCAATAAATATTTTCTAGAATAGACAAATGCAAGCAGACAACTTATTAAATGGAGAGTTTCATTTAAATGAGCAAATTACACTACATCTTTAGAAAAACATTTCAACTTCTTATACATTTATGTTGTTCCAAATAATGTTCATCATTTTTACAAGATGTGTTCAAGTCAAAAATCCTCAGCTTTGTGATTTTCTCAAAATACAAAGTAAATTCTATCCTTTTCATCTGATTTTATGCTATGGGGAATAAGTAACATAATTTTATACCAATGAAATAAACTGAACCACCTTAATTAAAAAGATATCTAAAGAGAGTGGCAGGTCTTTCTACCAATTATTATTCAATTGAAAACATCCAGCCTTTTATCTACCACATCCTTTAAACAGTACTGGTAGGTGGCAAGAGCAATTCAGGACTACAACTTGGTCTTTTATAACCTGGCTTACTTTTCCTACTAGTACCCCTAAAATTAACCATAAACTTTTTGTAACAAAGAGTTTACATAAGAGAAGACACTTAGAAGGGCTTTTTCTTTTTAAAGTTATAAATAAAGTATTAACAGAAATATAGAAGATTAAAGATAAACATCACAGAAATCTTAAGTGCAATGCATTTTAATGTGAATAAAATGAGCCTGACATTTCCTAAAAGGTGTCTATATGCCTAATTTTCTCGACTAATTTCTCCTCTTCCTTAAAACATTTTTTCCAAAATGGATATAAGTGAATATGTGTTCATTCATCTTGAAGAGTTTCACTTACACTTACACTTACAGCACCTGCCAGATTCTAAATTGAGATATAGCCAAACTACAGGTGGCTAACCTAAATGGGACTATCTGATTTAAAGGAAGTCAGTCCACAGGCTGACCAGCAACCGTAATGTAGCTTATCACATAAAAGAGTTATTAGTTGAGCCAATCAGATCCCCTCACTCAGGATATCACTAAAAAAAAAAAAGAAAAGAAAAGATGCAATTAAAAGAAAGAACAAAAGCTAAAATAGAAATATCAAAGCGTTAATGATCATTGAGTGTGTCATATTTAAACATTTAGTTAGAAGTACAGGTGTACTTCTAAAACCAAAAAGCTATAAGGTAAAGAAAAGAAACTCAGTAGCAGGTGAAGTTAGAAGGCAGTAAATTGAAAACAGAGCAAATGTACAGACAGTAGCTGAGGCAATCCATTTCTGGAGAACTAAAGTGAAACCCACAAACATCTTGTTGTTGAGGACCTCTGGAGAAGAAACAAGAAATTAAAAAACAAGATTATAATGCTCAAAGCTTTGCAAAGTAGGCAGAGTAATTAGTAATCACAATTTACAAATGAATAAGCAAGCCCGGATAGAGGCTATGATCATATTGCTGCTAAGTCATGGAAAAGGAATCAAAACCAGGTCTTTAACTCCTAGTCTAACATTATTGCTATTTTATAGTGCTGTTTCTCTGGCTCACGTCTAAGGCTTCCAATCATACCTCCTCACCCCACAAATACTCCTTTCAAGTACACATTTGGGTCTTGTACATTTTATAAAGAGAATGATCGAATTGCTCCTTCAGTCCAACTGAACAATCCAATGATCCCATACAACTGACAGAATGCTTGCAAATAGTCTTGAACTCTCAAACCAGGAAAGCTAAAAAGTGACAGATATATGGAACTATGTGAGAAGCACAGAGTTTACTCTTTCTCAGAAAGTATCACTGAAACAAGCCCAAATGATAAATATATACAATTACTATGCTTAATAGTAACATTTCAGAGCTACTCAAAAATAAACTAGCGCCAGTCCATGAACTATTATAGTTCACAATAGGATAAAGAAATTGAGAATATGAGTTTACAAACTTTTACAGAGATTTGATATAACTACAACATTTTTTATTTAAAAAAAAATACTAGTCTGCAATGGACTGAAACTTAGGGAGGGTGTTCTTTACCACAGATAATTTGAGAAGTACTGCTAGATTACATAAAATAGAATTCATTTTATTATACAAGCCACATGGTAATATAAGAATTTCTCATGTTGTTCAACTGAAATACTTCTGAAATCTACTTTTTGAATATGAAAATTTTTTTTTTAATAGGCCAGCCATGTAGTAAGAAACTGCATTGTATCATTCAAGAAAGATAATTTTTGAAATATGTTCTTTGGAGGCCTGTATACTACTTAACCACATGGAAAAATAATCTTTCTATTTCCTTCCAGGTTATAACAGAAATGAAAACTGATACCTTGTGGTCAAGGATAAATTTAGTTATCTCTTTTAAAAAACGAAAAAAAAAAGAAAAATTTTAAAGATATGAAACACAGATTTCCTGAAGTGTGACAGTGGCTTAAATGTGGAGGTAGGTATATGCAAGAACGTAAGTAGATGGCTAGAAAATCAGTATCAAAACATAAATTTACTAATGGCATTGTGTCATGTTAAGAAATTTGCCATATTTTTCAGAGATGCAAAGTGATGAGTGTATGAAAAAACACAGGGCCCAAATTTGCTATGAAATACTTCAGCAAAGAAAAAGCAGAAAAAGAGGAGGCGGCGGACTGGGGGTCAGGAGAAGAAGGAGCAGAAAGAGGAGCAGCAGCAGCAGCAGCAGCAGCAGCAGCATCACCACCGCCGCCGCCACCACCACCACCAGCTGCACTAACAACAGCCATTGGCAAAATCTTAGTTATTGCTGAATCCATGAAATGGGCATGTATTATGTTATTCCCCTATTCTTGAGCATGTTTGAAATTTTAATTAATAAAAAAGAAATTAGTGAATTATCTAGAAATAGTTCTGTTTCTAAAAAATCATTTTAAGAAAGTATTTTATTCTATCTACAATTCCTTAAAGTTTAAAAATAAAACCCACGTATTGATATTCCTTGATAGATTTTACAAAGTGCCAATAAGGAAAACACTAAAAAATACTTTTACAAAGAATACCAGGAAGCCACGTAGATATAGTTCAAAATGTAACTACATAGAATCGGAGTCATATTTTTAGCTTTTCGAAAGCTAATAATAATAAAAACCATAAAGTAGCAGATATGTGCCTTTAATGATAACTTGAGAGCTTTTTTAAGTTGAATTTCCCAAAGTAGTCAATTAGAGTTTGGTAATATCCTCTTTAGTGAATAAAGCTTAAGGATATCATGGAAGCCTTCTCCATCACCTTCCTTCCTGCTTTATTACCTATAATTGGAGAAGTTTTTTGTTTTTTTTATTTCCTTTAACAGTATCAGAGATCATGACTGCTAAAAATTGAGAATACTATGACAGTAAACACACTAAATGCAACCACTATCACCAAAAAGAACTCTTCCTAATTATTGGTTTCTTGATAGAAATGAACCTAGTCAAGTACAAAGCCTGATTTCGAAGACGTTAAACAAGTAAAAGGTGAATTCCAAAATATTCATTTAAGAGAAAAATAATAAACAATGCTCCAGCTATTTTAGTTTTATTTATTTTCAAAGTGGCATTAAAGAGCTATATGATACCACCTCCTGAAAAATAAATTTAATTCATTATTTTTTCAAATAACCCCATTCTTCAGTCTTTTCTAACAAAGTGATAAGGCCATATGTGATGAATAATTTTAAAACCAACTTGAACTTTCTTCAAAGACTTTATCTTACAATCTTTAAAGACATATTATTAATATTTTTCTGTAATGTTCCCTCCCAAGATTCCAACTAGAATTTAGAAACTAACATCCTGAAAATCAGGCTGAGAGTTAATTTAGTCTAACTTATACGTGACCATGCACACAACTCTTCTGAAGGTAAAGAGGATAAAACAAAGGTAATTTTTAAGACTTTCAAAAAGTCTCCTAAACAAAAGTCTCAGGTAAACAATTTTTTTAAAATATCTGTGTTGGAAATGGAGGAATTATTCATTCACACCACTGAACCAACTATTAGGACTTACTGAAATCTACTATTAGGCAAGTACACCGTGCTAGGAACTGATGATACTATAGGCAAGTACCACTGTGCTAGGAACTGATGTTATCAATTAAAAAATTAATAACACTTGGTCCCTAACTTAAGGGATGCTCGGGTAACCTGAGACACAAGTAGAGGAAAGAGAGTTTGAAAGAAAAGATATTTTCTTCAATGGTAGGTATAAAAACCAAAATACAGTTGACTCTTAAACAACACACTAGTTTGAACTGCATGGGTACACTATAAGTGAATTTTTTTCAATAATTAGTGTAAATGGTATTTTCTTTCTTATGATTTTCTTAATAGCATTTTCTTTTCTCTGGCTTATTTTAACATAAGAATACAGTATACAATACATATAATGTAGAAAATACATGTTAATCAGTTTTCATTATCGGTAAGGTTTCTGGTCAACAGTAGGCTATCAATAGTTAAGTTTTTGGAGTATTAAAAGTTACATGTAGATTTTCAACAGCACCCCTAAAGCTCATGTTGTTCAAGGGTCACCTGTACTCTAAAAGTACTCTACAATGAACTATTCCAAAATGACTACAGAATCAATCTCATTTACTATTTTTATAAGTTACCTAGAATAATAAATACAAAATTCAAGAGATAGAATAACTGGAGAAATTATACAAAGAAACAGAATTTGCAACAAAGGTAAGTACAATGTAACAGAATTAAGGGATAATAAAATATTTTCTTAAACAGAATTAACTTCTTGGAAATCCTTATGGTAGGAGAATTCTTCAACAAGGAACTCATGATCTTATTTTTTAATGGGATTACAAGACAATCTATAAAGCTTCGTAAATAGGTTTCACATTCACTGAAATGAAAAAAATACAAGGGAAAAGAACACATTAAATAGCTACCAAAGGCATTTCCCTACCCTATATTGGTAACGAGCAATACTTTTCGATTTGTCTTTGAAATTAAGAGAAGATGTACTACTGAGGCTGAAATAGACAATAATGTGGCTAAAATATGAAGAGAAGGAAGTAGATAATTACTGAGTAGGACCTGCTGCCTTCCTTAGCTCACAGATATTTATTTATACTTGTATAGTCATTCAGTTTCGATTCTGAAAGTTGCTTAAATGTTTCTGACATTGGCATAAATGTTCTTATCTAGTAGGTCCAGGGAGTTTTAGGATGTCAGTGAACCCCTGCTAAAGGAATGAAAAACTATGTATGCAAATATATGAAATTTTCTGGGAAGAAGATCCATGGTTTTCAACAGGTTCTCCCTTTGACATCACATTTTGCATCTGATATGATCAAAGAAAGGTTAAGAATCAACCATCGACCAGGTTCTCCTGCTTTTGACATGTCAATAAACTGGAATTTTCTCCATTCTTTGAATAAAGCATGGAATATAAGCTGTGGCTTCTTTTGAAAGCTTCTTTCCACTTCATTATTGGTTGCAGTAATTCATTCACACCTCATCTGAAGGTCCATTCTTAAAACTTTGCTTATATACCTTCTCAAAGTAGAAACTTCAAAAATCAAATCTTTACCTACTATTTTCTATGAAAAGCTTTGCTTTTAAAAAACATTTGTTACAAAATTCTAGTTTCCAGTTTTACAAATTAATAGGAATGCTTTGTGGTGATATAGCTCTCTGGTCTCTAACCCAAGAGCTTTGCTTCCTGGGTCTGTATTGCACAAGTTTGATGATGGGAGAATCATTTTAAATCTCTTCTGGCAGAGATTCCCATACTTTTTGGAGTCTGAGCTAACAATATGCCTTTCATTTTACACTGCCATGGCACTTCATGTGTAGCACTACTAGACATCTACCTTGGCAGTAATAGCTCTTACGGCACAAACAATATTCTTTTTAATCTCTTCTTGCCCAATATCATAAGAGTTGCAAATACCACATGGTAATACACGTAGCTCAATGATAAAATATAATATATTTTCATGACACTTAATATGTATGTGACCAATCGCCTAAGAAGCAACTGGCAAAAGAACAAAGGTGGAAACAAGTGACCCAGATGTCCAGCAGAGGTTCTGAAAAACATATACAGTACAGAAGTAAATCTACATTATATCTGAATTTCAAATAAGGCAAACTCATAAATGAGAAGGGATTACTACACTCATAAAATAAGAGAGATCTGGAAAGAGATCTGGTAGTCATTATACATTTTCCTGGAGAGTAACATTTCCAATGTGCTGTTACAGTCAGAAAGGCCAACTATAATAGTGGCCATTAACAGAAAGCATATTGGAAACAGAAAAGAAAATACTAACTAAGTCTATTTCTTTTGACAAGAACCAGACAATGCATGAATGTGAAAATAAAATCATTAGGAAAGTAAGGGGTGGGGGCCTTCCATATGAAGGTGAACTATAAAACTTCAGAATCGCCAGCCTGGAAATAATGCTGAAAGGTAACTGGCACAAGATGCATAGATTCCTAAGTCAAGAGGCAATGACAGAGTGTGAACATGGATTATTTCACAAAAAAAAAAAGAATAACATAACCAACAGAAACTCTAAGAAATCCAGACTGGAGAAAATAAAAGGAAATAATTTTTCATACCAAAAAGTTTTCTTTATTTCGTCACAATAATCCTATGAGAAAAAAGCTTACTTTTTTTTTTTTCAACAAAACTTATAGGAGAAAGATTAGAGTGCAAAATATCCCCATATTTAACTTTAAAAAATAAAGACTAATTGATTTTGGCAAAAGTATCTTTATATATTAATTGCATACCTAATATCTGTGAATGTAAAGTTTATTCTAACTATTAAAAAAATACACAGGAATTACTCAAGTTCAGCACTATCAAGAAGACCAATTTGATATGTTACAGATGGCATTATTTGCGCTTCCTGTTGTAGTAGTAAGCTGTAAAGCTTGCAGCACCCACAAGATAAACTTGCTTATGAAAATAGTCATTCTCAAAAAATATAGGAATAGTAAGCTCTAGAACAAAATGTCATTAAATATTAAGCACTCTCTATGAAACAGAACACAAATATGACAATCTTTTAAGAAATAGATTTATAAATTCATATTCTAGATCCTTCCTCACCAAAAATGAGTACAGAACAAAATAAAAATAAAGGACATTATTAAGGACTCCTTTACTTGTAATTAACACCATTATAAAAACATACAACGGTTTATCTACTTTTAAATAACTTCGGTATTTTAAGTAATCATCAATATTTTTGGCAAGGTTCTACAATCCTGCAACTTCATAGGAATGAATGGGGGAAATAATTTCATTCTCAGTAAATTATCCTTATCTTATCCACTACATACATCATGAGATATGGGAAATATTATTTTCTATCTTGGGTTATACCATGACAATGTAAAACGATCAAGTAGACAAAGACAGAGAAAAATCAAAAAGGAAATCTTATGACAATAAGCTCATCTAGGGCAAGGACTAGTTTAAGTGTCTGCTAACATTCAAGGAGCCACTCAATTAAAAGCATCGGCAGTTAGTTATACCCAATAGTAGTGCCTATGGCAACTCATCATGGTAAATTCTGGCCTGGGCTCTGACCAGGAAATAAAGCATTCCCTACAAAGCATTCTGATTTTCTTATGTTGCTCCACAGTATGTGTGGCACAAGAAATAGATAGCAAGATATTCAGCTACTGCTATAATGAAATCTCCACAACTAAAAGCACATTAAATGTCTTTAACTTGATATGTCTTTAAATGTTGCATAAAGAAGTACAGTCAATTTCTGGTTATCTATAACACTGAAGAGGAGTATATAAAATCAAAATGGACAGATCATCACTCACCTGTTTAGTCATGACCTCACTCCACCAACAGTGAAATTTGTCTGAAAACCAGAAAAGTGGCCACAATTTAGCTAAGAAAGAATGGGTCTATTCGGTCAATTCGGGACTCCCCAGACAGGGCTCCCCACAACATAGCTGCCATCCTAGGTGGAAATCTGGGCCCTGATTTTAGCTGGGCAGCAAAGTGCTCCAATGTAAGTCAAGAACAAAAGAACTAGAATAGTGCTTTAGTTAAAAAGCCGAGAAGAAATGTGTATGAAAAAATAATCTACTTCATCATTAGAGAACACAAGTCTTATTTATACCAACTAAGAATTTGGGTAGTCTTAATCAACTAATTTTTGAAGGTAAAGACAACTAATTAATTTTTACTATACTTCTTTTGGACCTAAACAATTTTGATGTGAATGTATTAAATACCCCAAACTGACTTAAAATACCCCAAACTGGAAAGACATAGTATCAAAAAAAAAAAAAAGCATTCGTTTATTTAATTGATCCAACACTACAGAGCTACATAAAATCTTTTATTCAATGTAAATCACTAAATTTTTTTCATGACTAATACTTAAAAGTTCACATTTTGCTCAGTTGGAATTATATGTTATAAACCTAGAAAATCTCAATTAAAAAAGTAGAAGGTGGGGTGAGAGGAGAGTACCCTGTTTTAAAAATGAGTTCATTAATTCCATAGGACTAATAATTAAAAATCCATTTGTTTTGAATGTCAATGTAAAACTGCTGCTAGTTCTGGTGAAGGGCATATTAATAAAAATAGTGACCTAAATAAAAGCTTACTTTACCCATCATTAGGCCCAAAGTCTGGGCTTCATCTTTATTTTGGTTAAATTTTATAAATATACACTACCTAAAACAAATAAACAATAGAAACACATTTATTTAACTCTGCCCTCACAGGAATACAGTAGATGTTTGAAACAAATTGATAACTTCTTGCATTTATGTGCAATGTTCACTTCATGCTCAATTTATTATCCTCAAGCAGACAGCTCACTTTCAGACCACCTATGTACACGAACAATGTTGTTCAGCTTTGCTCCTCCAAAATTTTCTCTTCCTCTATTGATCCTGCATGATCCATACCCATTTAAAAATTGGAGGGGTGGGGAGTGACCTTATGAAAAGAGAAGCCACAAAATCACCACACTTAGGGAACATTTCTGCCACCACTACTTGGTTAACATAGAATTAACATCTCTAGTCTTGGCTTCCTCATCTCAAAGAAATAGTCTAAACCTTCTAGCCCTACAAATGCTACATGTATACTTCTCCAGGGCCTCATGGCCACCTCTTTAAGGTAAATAAAAATTTGCATAAGAAGAGCATTTCCAACACAAATGCACAGAGAATAAAAGCTCTGTAGAAAACTAGAGCTCTGTAGGGAAGCAAGTAGAAACTGACCAAGTAGGCAATAATGTCAATGTGAGTAAATGTTCAGTTCCTTGAAGTGAGTTTAATTATTCTTTTGGAGCACAGTTACAAGGCAAAATAGCATTCTTTAGTTTAAAAAAAGGTTAAAGTGGAAAACGATAAAACAAAATTTTCGTTTAAAGGACTATACTTCGTGAAACTTAATTTATAATTTAGAAACAGAATTAGAGCTAAAACTGAGTTCAATGCTCATTTTATAAATGAGGACACTGAGATTCAGAAAAGCTGATCCAGAACTTTTTCTATACTATTTCTAATTTGTCATTAATGTCATCTCCCATAATTTCAAATTAGTTTCTCCATGATAGCAATGAGAATCAAGCAAGAAGTGATTATTATTGAGCTTAAAGATCAATCCATAAGCTGAAAATTAATAAGACTAAGTGCACAGCCATGTTTCTATAACAGTAACTAGAATCAGCTTTAGCAAGCTTGCTAGAATTCGGGGTTACGAACTGTGAATACTGTGTACGATGGGAGAATGTATCCATGTCTGGGTGGACAGAGAAGGCCTTCAAAGGAAATGTCTTTAAGTCAAGACCTCAAAGATAAATAAGAGATGAGAAAGAGAAAAGAACATTTTGAGCAGAAGCAACCACATGTTTAAGGACCTTAAGAGAGAAAAAAATAAACTAGAGAGAAACCATAAGTATGACTGAGATTAGAAAGATGTGATTGAAAAGACAGAGAGAACCAGATCACAGAGGGACTGCGGGGCTCACCAGCATTTGGATTTTATTCTAAACTACTGAAATAATGGGAGGTACTATCAGATTTGCACTTTGGCTGCCATATAAAGAACAAATTAAAAAGGAAACTCCGGAAAACTATAAAAAAATTATTCTATAATTTGGAAATAACTATTTTCCCTCTTCAAATACTCAGAATCACATTCTGGGCCTCATAAAACAATTTGTGGCAATAAACAACACATTAAGAACTTATACTAGGTTCGAATACTATGCTACTTAGCTGACACAATGATGTTGACTTATCAAATATTGAAGTGATAAACCCAAAAATAACATCTTTCATTTAATTAAATGAGTTTAGAGAAATCTAGCAATATTAACACATTTACCAGAATTTTTATAAAGGGCTAGAAAAAAATTATCAATGAATTCATCACTACCAGTTTCAATCACCTAAATAAATAGTTAGCAATACCTCATTTTAAATGTTTTCTATTACATACTTAACAAAAATTGCACCATGAAGTTTAAGTTCTTAAGAGGAAGAAAAAGACATTATACCTAAGAATTAAATACTGTAATTATAATTATTTGATAACTCCATGTCTCTTTGTCTCTCATATACTATACAATTAAAAGTTAACAGAACATCTTTCCAAAGAAGCTCTTATTTTGCCAGTGTTAGTTATAGAACTCTTCTAGAGAGGAAGGAAAAGAAAGTTCTACCTACTTATACACTGTCAAGGACAAAAGTAGGACTAATCAAAAGATTCCCACCAAGAACTCCTTGACATCGACTAATATTTCACTGATAACTCAGTAAAAGAAAATTCAATATATACAGCCTTGATCTTTGTAAAATGGTTCATCTGTCAGGGATCTTTCATTTGCCATTCAAAAATGACTAATCATGCTGAAAACTGTGCAATGCAGATTTTTCACTTAAAACTAAAAATGTAATTTTGTAAGTCAAAACCAACGTATAAATAGTATTTTTATACACAGAAGTTCAGTCTCTAAACACATAATTCTATAAAATCAAGATGTGAAGGTAAATCCTGTTTAAAATATTCTAGAATTTTAAAAATGTTTTAATTTTACTGGGAGTTGAGATGCTTATGAACCAATGCTTTAGTTTAGAATTAGACTGGACAAACAAGGCTAAAACTACCTTAAACAAATAGATAATCATTGGAGTCTTCAGACATAGGTTAAAATATTCTTCTCACATAAATTTTTACATAATTTCACCCTTACCATTCAAACAAAGTATTATCCTCTAATAAGGACTATCCTAATCTTCAGCCAGCAATATTTTCAGGCTGATATTATTATTCTCATTTCCTTGAATAATATCCATACTCCAGGGCCATTTTCCTTCTCATATTCAATATCATGCATGCTTGTATCAAGGTTCCTTTCTTCATATCCTGTCACAGTATCAATCACTGCCTCCTGTCCACTCAATCCACTTTTGATTTATCAGCCGCCGTCTTTCTGGACTCCATAACTCGACCCAAACCATTTTAACAAGACATTGACAAATAGCACCCAGTATCACATCAACCTGTTCCACTTAGTAAACTAAGAAACAGTAACTGTGACATCTCTGCATAAGTATTCCATTCTATTCCCCAGACTGATGTATATTAATGAGGAGATGGTATTTGAAATGCTTCTTCCACATCAGCATCTAATATGATCAAATTAGGAAATGGGATGATTTATTAAATTTTGTAGAGCTGGAATATTTCTTTATATCGCTATATGTGTGGTTTCAGAAACTGAGCTGTTGCTTTCAATTTTTCTACTGAGGATGTGCCTGCATTTCACAGACGAATTATTGTCTTTAAAAAGATTGCAAGAAGGCAAAATGTTATTAAGCAAATGCTCAGTAAAACAAACTAAATCAGTTTTAAAATTCCTAATTTAATGTAAATCTTGGTTGTTTCACTGAAATTCAGTTTGTGATCTTATTAAGTCATATTTGCATTGTACTGTCTTGCTGTAGGACAGTTTTAAATTTATAGCATTACCAAGCAGCTT
This sequence comes from Pteropus medius, assembly GCF_902729225.1. Classification (NCBI taxonomy): domain Eukaryota; kingdom Metazoa; phylum Chordata; class Mammalia; order Chiroptera; family Pteropodidae; genus Pteropus; species Pteropus medius. Next base: position 14,878,608 of record NW_024355205.1, read on the forward strand.
CACTTCTTGACTTTTAAGATATGTCCTCAATAAAATAATTGCTCTATAACCACGCATTTTGTTCTTATTTTCAGGTATAAGACAAAATAAAGATCAATGGGTTAATAAAAGAATAAAATAAAAATACAAAACAAACTCTTTGGGTCACTTCTATAATTTTCATAATTAGATATTAAAATGTTTTTATTAAAGTACTCCCCAACTGAAGTTCAATAACTGGGCAGTTTAAATTTTAAACAATGAATTAGTTTTTCATTACATCTATATATGAAAGAGATATTTAATATGTTCACCAAACTTTGGACTGGAAATGAGAAAGAATAATGTAAAACTCATACGTTTTCCATAAACAGATCCTCATCCTACCTCATCTTCTATTTTCTATATATCCATATATTCCAGTAGTCAAACTCCACTCATTTAAAATTTATAGGACTTCCAAGTACAAAGTCCACATTTAAGTGTAGATGTAGGCTAACTTCAGCATACTGGCTTTATATGTTCAACAGTTTTCTAATGGAGCCACCAATGATTTATTTTGGTTCATGGACAAAGCAAAAGATTTGTAAATAAATGAATTCTGAAAGAGCTCTGATTTTATTCATTAACTAGAAAATACCTGTAAAACTCAACAGAGCAATACAATGCAGGTAGTATAAGAGGAGGAAAACATTACAAAAACAAGAAAAGGGTCGCCCAGTAAAGAATTGCGATTCACAGATATCTACTACTTAGATTTTATTATGTTAACAAGGATCATCTGTTTACTTTTATATGAAGTAATAATCTTATAATCTTAAAGAGGCTATTCTAACTTTTAAATTTAAAAAAACTCAGCATTAATCGAGTTGAAGAAATACTACATTGTTAAAACAAAGTACAATGTTTCTCTTTAATACTCAGAAAAGGACATCAGAAAAAGTGAGAAGATCAGAAATGCTGCCTTTTGATCCTTAAATAATGAAGATATGGAGAAAATGAGAATTAAACATATTTTAAAAAATCTGTTAAACTAAGAAAATGATAAAAATAGAAGCAAACTCACAAGTATATTATAATTATATAGAAACAATTTTTTCTACACCTTAACATTTTTGCTGGCCATTATACTTTACAAAGTAATTTCAATATACTATTTTATTAGACAAATGTTGTTTCAGAAATTATGTTACACTCACTTTCCAATTAATAAATATTTCTTATTTGTTCTCATAATAACACATTCTTAATAAAAATTTTTCTAATTTTTCTCTAATAGCAATAATCATGCTCTTTCCTAAAACTCTTCAGACTTGTACTCTATAAGATACAATTAGTAGATTTAAACTGCCTCACTCCACGCCTTCCTCTTTGTGTGTGTGTGTGTGTGTGTGTGTGTAATGTGGTGTGCTTTTCTTATCATCACACTTAGTCTAAATATTTCTTGAGTAGAAACCTATATGGCACTGAAGGGGAAAGAAACCACAGAAATAAGGCAATTAAAACACTACATTTTATGAAACAGGGAAAAAAACATTTAAGAATTCATTAATTCCTTCAAATTTACATTAACTCTCCAAATCTGTATATAGAAGAATGCATCAATATCTATGTACAATGACATATTTGCAACATGAAGGAGGAAAACAGAAAATGAAACAAAAATATTCATTAAAAAAATGAAATGCCAAGCCTGTGTTTATAAAATATAGCAAAATAGACTATATACAATAACTGCTATATAAGATAAATACTAGTTATTTTGTAAGTTTATTTCTACTCAAGAAAAACCTAAAGTCAAAAGATGAAATCTAAAACTATTATTTTAAGTTCATAGTGAGACTACACGTTATGTTCATACACGTGTAGTAAGAGGATGCACAATTCTAAGAAATCACTTAGATCAGTGATTACCTTACATCACACAAAAAGCCTTCAATTTCACTTCTTGAATCAAAATCAAAATATATCTCTATTAAGAAGTAAGATTCATGCCAAAGTATCTAGAGAGTCAATAACACTAGGAAATATTTGTCTGAGCATGACTAGCTACTTTCTAAATCTATAAAAATTCTAAATGCCAGCTACATATAATGGGTCGTTTGGATATGGTGTAATATATAGCATTATTTTATCTCCACATGAGACAGTAAAAAGAAAATCAACCTGACTATAGAGTCTTCAATACATGTAAGTGACTAGTAAAGTTAGAAAACAAATCAAGAGATAAGAACAAAAAGTAAAAATAAAAATATATCAGAAGAAAGCCATAAAAATCTCGATAAGAAAAAGCATTTGACAAAAATCAACACCTTTTTAAAAAAAAAAAAATTATCAACAAACAAGAAATATTGAAGGTTCACAGATTGCGTCACAGGTGAATTTTACCAAACATTCAAAGAATTGTCACCTATCCTTCTCAAGCTAATTTAAGAGGAGTGACACCTCCCAAACTTATTTTACAAGACCACCATTCCTCTGATTCCAAAGCCAGACAAACACATTACAAACAAAGAAAATTATAGGCCAATAACTCTGAAAAACACAGATGTAAAAATCCTCAACAAAATATTAGCAAACAAAATTCAGCAATATATTAAAAAGATCATATACCACAATAGAGTGGGATTTATTCCTGGGATGCAAGTTTAGTTCAACATATGCAAATCAATTAACACGATACACTATATAAACAAAATGAAGGATAAAAATCATATGATCATATCAAGAGATGCAGAAAAAGAGTCTGACAAAATCCAGCATCCATTTATGATAAAAACTCTCAGCAAAGTGGGAATAGAGAGAATATGCCTCAATATAATAAAGGCCATAGATGACAAACCCACAGCTAACGTCATACTCAATGAGGAAAGGCTAAAATCAATTTCCTTAAGATCAGGAACAAGACAAGGATGTCCACTTTCGTGACTTTTATCCAGCATAGTATTGGAATTCCTACCTAAAGCAATCGGACAAGAAAGAGAAATTAAAGGCATCCAGACTGGAAAGGATGAAGTAAAACTGTCATTATTTGCAGATGATATGATACTAGATATAGAAATCTCTAAAGAGTCTACCAAAAAACTATTAGAACCGATAAATGAATTCAGTAAAGTAGCAGGATACAAAATTAATATTCAGAAATCAGTTGCATTTTTATACACCAATAATGAATTACCAAAAAAAGGAATTAAAAAACAATCCTAATTACAATTGCATCAAAAAATAAAATACCTAAGAATAAACTTAATCAAGGAGGCAAAAGATCTGTATTCAGAAAATCTTAAAGATGTTTAAAAAAGAAATTGAAGAAAATACAAATAAATGGAAGCATGTACCGTGTTCATGGATAAGAAGAATCAATATTGTTAAAATGGCCATATTATCCAAAGCAATCTGTAGATTCAAATGCAATACCTGCCAAAATCCAATGGCATTTTTCACAAAACTAAAACAAATAATCCTAAAATTTATATAGAACCATAAAAGACCCCAAACAGCCACAGTAACCGTTAAGAACAAAATTGATATGTGGTGACAGCAAAAAAATCTAACTGTGGTGAACACATATGCAATATATATATATATGACTTACTGTTTGTTGAACTCTATACCTGAAACTTACGGGATTTCATTAACCAATGTCACCATAATAAAAAATAAAAATAAAATAAATTTTAAAAAATTAAAAAAGAAGAACAAAGTTGGAGGTATCAAAATACATGATACCAAACTATACTACAAGGCTACAGTAATCGAGCATTGGCACAAAAACAGACACATAAATCAATAGAACAGAACAGAATCCAGAAATAAGCCCATGCCTACATGGTCAATTAATTCATGATAAAGGAGACAAGAATATACAATGGGGTAAAGGCAGTCTATTCAATAAATGGTGCTGGGAAAACTGGACAGATACATGCAAAAAAAATGAAACTAGACCACTTTCTTACACCATCTACAAAAATAAACTCAAAATGGATTGAAGACTTAAATGTAAGACCCCAAACCATAAAACTCCTAGAAGAAAACATAGGCAATAAACTCTGACATTGCTCTTAGTGATATTTTTTCTGATCTGCCTCCTCGGGCAAGGGAAACAAAAGGAAAAAATTAACAAATGGGACTACTATACCAAACTAAAAAGTTTTTGCACAGTAAAGGAAATCATCAATGAAAACAAGAGATATCCGTCAATGATACATGTAATAAGGGGTTAATCTCCAAAATTTATAAAGAGCTCATGCAACTCAACACTAAAAAATCTAACAATTCAATGAAAAATGGGCAGAGGACCTGAACAGATATTTCTCCAAAGAGGAAATACAGATGGCCAACAGACATATAAAAATGCTCAGCATCACTAATTATCAGAGTAATGCAAATTAAAACTACAGCGAGGTATCACCTCACACCTGTCAGAATTATCAATAAATCAACAAACAATTGTTGGCAAGAAGGGGAGAAAAGGGAATCCTGTTGGTGGAATTACAAATTGGTGCAGCCACTTTTGAAAACAGTATGGAAATTCCTCAAAAAATGAAAAATAGAACTACCATATGACCCAGTAATTCCACTTCAGGTATTTATCAGAAGAAATCCAAAATACTAATTTGAAAAGATATATGCACCCCTGTGGTCACTGCAGCATTATTTAGAATAGCCAAGATATTGAAACAACCTAAGTACCCATCAACAGACGATTCAACAAATAAGTTGTGGCACATATATACAATGGAATATTACTCAGCCATTAAAAAAAATGAAATCTTATCATTTGTAACATGATGGACCTGGAAAGTATTATGCTAAGTGAAAAGTCAAACAGAGAAAGATAAATACCATATGATCTCAGTTGTATATGGAATCTAAAGAACAAAAGAAATGAAAAAAAAATAAATAAATTCATAAATACAGAGAACAAACTGATGGTTGCCAGATGGGCAGGGGTTTGTGAGGATGGGTAAAAAAGATGAAGAGATTAAGAAGCACAAATTGGTAGCTACGAAATAATCAAGGGGATATAAAGTAGAGCATATGGAATATAGTCAGTAATATTGTAATAACTATACATAGTACCAGGTGGGTACTAATCAGGCGGGATAATCTAGCAAATTATATACATGTCTAACGACTATGGTGTACACCTGAAAGTAATATAAAATAATATTGAATGTCACCTGTTTAAAAAATCAAAAGCAAAATAATTACATAAACAATAAATAAAAAGAAAAGAAAAATTATAGAATGTTCTTCAGTTTTATAAAGGGCAATTATAAAAAACCTATAGCTACATATGCCTTACTGTTAAAATGTATAGCTGAAACTTATTTGATTTCATTAACCAATGTCATCATAAAAAATTAATTTAAAAAATTAATAAAATTCAAAAATAATAAATAGATAAAAAATAAAAAACCTACAGCTAACAGAAGATTTGAAAATTAAAGGCTTTCATCCTAAGATAGGAAAAAATGGCAAGGATGCCCAATCTCACCACTTTCCTCCAATACTGAACTGGAAATCCTAGACAATAAAAAAAGCCAACAAAACTGAATAAATGACAACGTTTAAAGAAGAGAAGTAAAATTGTCAATTTTCAGGTAATATAATTGCTTTTGCAGAAAATCCTAAGGTATATGCAAAACATCTACTAGAAATAATAAGAATAGCAAGGTTACAACATTTGAAATAAATACACAAAAATATGTAAAATACACATCATACAAAACATATATATAGTCAATTAGATTTCTATATATTGGCAACAAATTATTTGAAAATAAAACTTAGCAATAATTCCTTTTTCAACAGTATCAAAAAATTTAAAATAAATTTAACAAAAGATGTGTAAGACGGCTACACTGAAAACTATAAAACATTGTTGGGAGATATAAAGAAAATCCAAATAATGGAGAGATAGACCACGTTTGTAGATTGGAAGATTCAATTTGGTACAATGTCAGTTCTACTATTCTATTGATTCAAATAACTCCCAATAAAAATTCCAGTAGGATTGTTTGAGAAGTTATCAAGCCAATACTAAAATTCATATGGAAGTACAAAACATGATGACTGATTTTAAGACTTACTATAAAATTATACTAATCAAAATGGTGGGGTAGTGGTATAAAAACAGATCAATAGAACAAAACAGACAGTCTAGAAATAGAATCATTTCATATAGTCATATAGTCGACTGGTGTTCGACAAAGTCACCAAGATTACTCTGTAGGAAAATAGAACTTTTTAAAAATGGTGCTAGACCACTATATGGAATAAAAAATGAACCTCTACCCATATCTCATACCATATGCAAAAAGTAATTTGAGAATGATGTTGGCAAGATGACAGAATAAGAAGTCCCAGCTCCCTTTCGCCCTACATTGACGATATAAAAACAATATGCAGACCAAAATATCTTTATGAGAATGCCAAAAAACAATAAAGCTGCAGTACCTAGGTAAGCGCAAAGCCAAGAATAGCCACACTGAAATGGATAAAAAGAGCCATCACTTTACCCATAACGACCTCTCCCCAAAAAGCAAGCACAGCTCAGCTTGGCTTGTGGTTTCTCTTCTGGAGGGTGGAAACATGCATCTAACATTCCGGCTTTAGAGAGCTGCTCAAGGGGCTAGTTTCTGTCTCTCCTGACTCTACAGGAACCAAGATGATTTGGATGACTGAGAGCTGCTGAAACAAGGGAGAAAGGCAATAACTGGGGAACCAGAGGACCAGTGGTGCAGTAAAAAAGTAGCCAACATGGCTCAGTGCAACCAGAAGAAGGTACGTAACTCAAAGTTTCTACCTTAGGAAGAAGAGAGAAGAGTGAAGCATGCATCCAGTGTTCCAGATTTTCAGAGACTTACCCGAGAAAAAGATGTCTTGCCTGATTCAGAGTGCTGATGGGGAGCTAGTATACTTTGGCTACCTGGGGGCCACTAACAAAAAAGGAGAGTATGGCTCCTTGTTGATTAGCAGCAGAGAACCTAAATTACCACAAATACACAACAGAGGGAGCAAGAAATTGCAAACTCCTACAAAAGAAACCGGTAAACTTCAAAATAGGAAAATACACGCACAAGTTAAAAGAAGTTGTAACCTCCGAAAAAAAGTTTCAGAGGACTCCTACTGACTAGTGACAGTATTTCCCTGTATGAAGCCAGTCCTTAAACTCAGCAAAATATTACAAAGCTCATGAAGAAAAAGAGAAACAACACCCCATCAAAGCAACAAAATAAATCTCTAAAAATCAATCCAAAAGAAAGCAAGACCTATGATCTGCCCAACAAAGAATTCAAAACAATGGTCTTAAAGACATTCGATGATATACAATACAGATATACAACTAAATGAAATCAGAAAAATAATTCACAAACAAAATGAGAATATCAACAAAGAGAGAATATAATAAAGAACCAAACAATGTGGTAGACTGTAGAATACAATAACTGAATTGCAAAGTTCCCTAGAGGGGTTCAACAGCAGACCTGATCAAGCAAAACAAAGAATCAGTGAACTCAAACACAGATATTCTGAAAATATTGAGAGGAGCAAAATAAAGAAACAATGGCAAAGAAGAAAAAGCCTAAGGAAATTATGAAATACAAATAAGGTGACTAATATATGCATTATGGTAGTTCCAAAATGAGGAGAGGAAGGAACAGAAAGCTTATTTCAAGAAATAATGGACGAAAACTTCCCAAATGTGAGGAAGAAAATGGACATTGAAATTCAAGAAGCTCAAAGGACTCCAACTAATCTGGATTAACTCAAAGAAGCCCACAACAAAACTTATTTTAAATAAACTGTCAAAAGTCAAAGACAAAGAGAGAATCTTGAAAGCAGCAAGAGAAAAGTGACTCATTAAGTACAAGGGTATTTCCATAAGATTATCAGTGGATTTCTCAGAAGAAACCTTATAGGTCACAGGGGAATGGGATGATATATTCAAAGTGTTAAAAAAATAAAAATTAAAAAATAAAAAACTGCCAAACAAGAATAATCAGCAAAACAATCCTTCAAAAATGAAGGAGAATTAAAGATTTTCCCAGATAAACAAAGGCTGACGAGTTCATCACCACTAGACCTGCAAAGGCTGACGAGTTCATCACCACTAGACCTATAAGTTAAAATAAAAAGACATTAGACAAACACGAAAGCATATAAAAATATAAAGCCCACTGTTAAAGGTAAACATATAAACAAATAAAAAATAGTGTATTATAATGGTCATAAGTAGAGCAGTTTTAATACTGGTACAGAATTTAAAAGATAAAAGCATAAAAAACTATAAAACTATGTTAGTGGATATCATTATATAAAGATGTAACTGTTAACAAAATGTCAACAATTAAAGAAGAAATGTAAAGGGTATACAGGAATTCTTTATACTACTCTTGTAAGTTTTCATTAAATATGAAATTACCAGAAAATAAAGTTTCCAATATAACAGCAATGAGCAAGTAGAATTTAAAACACAATACCATTTAAGATTAGCACACCCAAAATTAAGCACTTAGGTATAACAAAATATATACAATAGCCACCTGAGGAAATTACAATATTTTGATGAATAAAATCAAAGCGGAACTAAATAAATAGGGAGATGTTCCATGTTCATGGATATGGAGATTCAATATTGTCCAGATAACAGTTTCCCAACTTGATCTCTAGATTCAATGCAATCCCAGTCAAAATCCAAACAAGTCATTTTGTGGATATCAAACTGATTTTCAAGTTTTTATGGACAGGCTAAAGACCCAGAATAGCCAACACAATATTAAAGAAGAATAAAGTTGGAGAACAGAAATTACTCAACTTCAAGCCTTACTATAAACCTACAGTAATCAAGAAACCATGGTATTGGGAAAAGGACAAATATAACAATGGAACAGAATAGAGAGCCCAGAAATAGACCCACATAAATACAGTCAGCTGATCTTTGACAAGGGAGCAAAAGCACTACAATGGACCAAAGACAGTCTTTTCAAAAAATGGTGCTGAAACAGCTGGACATCCACATGCAAAAAAAAAACCCTAGACAATGACCTTATACCCTTCACAAACAGTAACTCAAAATGGATCACAGACCTTAGTATAAAACACAAAACTATAAAACTTCTATTTAACAAGCAATGTAGATTTTATTGAAGCTTTTAAAGATAACAGGAGAAATCTAAATGACCCTGGATATGGCAGTTATGTTTTAGATACAACACCAAGGAATAATCCAAAGAAAGAAATAATAGATAAGCTAGAGTACATTAAAATGTAAAACTTCTTAAAAATGGGTGAAGGTGGTGAAAGGTACAAACTTCCAGTTATAAAATAATTATAAGAATGTGATGCACAGCATGGTGACTATAGTTAATAATCTGTATTGCATATTTGAAAGTTGCAAACAGAGATCTTCAAGTCTTAATCACAAGAAAAATTTTTTTTAAAGAACTATGACAATATCTTGAATGATATTAAGGATTTTGAAGTTGTTTATAAAAAGTAGTTTGAAAATGTCATATATTTTTCCCTTAAAACTATCAATCGAATACAAAAAAAAAAAAAAAACAGCTTCTACTCTGTGAAAGACAATATTCACAGAATAAGAAAACCAACCTTAGACTGGGAGAAAACATTTGCAAAAGACACATGTGATAAAGGACTTTGTAAAATACACAAAAAACTCCTAAAACTCAACAATAAGAAAACAAACAGCCCAATTAAAATATGGGCCAAAGACCTTAAGAAACAACTCACCAAAGAAGATACACAGATGGCATATAAGCATATGAAAAGATGTTTCACATCACAAGTCATCAGGGAAATGCAAATTAAAATAATGAGATACCTAAAAACTTATTAAAATGGCCAAAATCCAGCAACACCAAATGCTGGTAAGGATGTAGTGCAGTAGGAACTGTCATTTATTGCTGGTGGAATGCAAAATGGTATGGCCACTTTGGAAAACAGTCTAGCAGTTTCTCACAAAACTAAACATACTCTTACCACATAATCCAGCAATCACACTCCTTGGTATTTACCCAAAGGAGTTGAAAACGTGTCCACATGAAAACCTACGCGTGGTTTTAGCAGCTTTATTTACGATTTCCAAAACCTGAAAGCAACTAATATGTCCTTCAGTAGGTGAACGGATGAATATTATACAGGTATTCCCACTTTCCAATAGCTTGAGTCACGCCACTTCACTTTCACCAAAGACCCACATTAGTATAGTAGTGACCTTTATCCCAAGAGAGAAAATCCTCTTCAGATTTCTTTCAGTTAGCCAAAACAGGTCCTAATGTACAACTTTTCTAAAAGCAAAGTGGCTGGCTTAACTCAAACTTTAGGAAACGGGGAATACTCTTCCCTTTGCACCATTTTGGCTTATGAATGTTTCATAAGAATACTCTACTTTTGTATAGCGGGGAAACCTGTACAGTGCTAAAGAGACATGAGCTATCGAGCCATGAGAAAACACGAAAGAAACTTAACTACATATTACTAAGTGAAAGAAGCCAATCTGAAAAGGCTACATACATACTGGATAATTCCAACTATATAGCATTCTGGAAAAGGCAAAACTGTGGAGATCATAAAAAGATCAGTGGTTGCCAGAGGTTAAGAACATGGGATGAAACAGGCAGAGAGCACAGGGTATTTTTAGGGCAATGAAATTACTGTGTATGAAACTGTAACGATGGATACATGTCATTATATATTTGTCTAAACCTATAGAATATACAACACCAAGAGTATACTAGAATGTAAAGTATGGACTTGGGGTGATTACAATATTCAATGTAAGTTCATCGACTGTAACAAACGTACCACTCTGGTGTGGGGGACGCTGATAACAGAGAAGGCTATTTATATGTGAGGGTGTATAGGAAACCTTTATATCATTCTCTCAATTTTCCTATGAACCTAAAATTACTCTAAAAAAAGTCTTTAAAAAATAACTATAACCATAAAACTAGGTTAACAAATACACAACATATAAAGATACAATTTGTGACATCAATAACATAAAATGGGGGTGGGCAGATGTAAAAAAGTAGTTTTTTTGTATGATTAAAATTAAGTGGTTATCAGCTTAAAATAAATTTTTCTAATTGTAACATGTTTTATGTAAGTCCCATGGTGGCCACAAAGAAAATACCTATAGAAGATACACAAAAGAAAATAAGAAAGGAATCAAAGCACGTTAGTACAAAACAATCAACAAAACACAAAAGAAGGTAGCAAGAGAGGAAAAGAAAGACAAAATATCTACAAGATAGAAAACAACAAAATGGCAATAGTAAGTTTTCCATGTCAGTAATTAGTTTAAATGCCTTAAACTCGCCAATGAAAGACATAGACAAGCTGAATGGATTTCAAAAATCAAGATGTAATTATATGCCTTCTACAAGAGACTCACCATGAGTGTAGATAGAAATCGGCTAAAAGCGAAAGGACAGAAAAAGATATTCCATGCAAATGGTAACCAAAAGAGGGTAGAATAGACTTGTTTATATCAGGCAAAATAGAGTTTAAATCAAAAACTGTCAAAAGAGGAAAAGAAGGCATTAGGTAATAATAAATCGGTCATTTTGCCAGGAGATGAAACAATTATATATATATGCAGCTAATATCAAATATATAAAGCAAACATTGACATAACTGAAGAGAGAAATAGTAACATAACAATAGAAGATTGCAATACTCTACTTTCAATAATGGATAGCACTATCAGACAGAAGATCTATAAGAAAACAAAAGACTTGAACAACACTATAGACCAATGAAACCTAACAGACATAGACAGAACACCCCCACACACAGACACACAACAGCAGCAGAATACACATTCTTCTCAAGTGAACAAGGAACATATTTTAGGACGGATCACATGTTAGGCCACAAAATAAGCCTTAACAAATTTAAAATGATTAAAATTTCACAAACCATCTCTTTTGACCACAATGAAATGAAACTAGAAATCAACAACAGAAAAACTGGAAAACCCATAAATATGTGCAAATTAAACAACATACTCTTGAAAAACCAATGACTCAAAGAAGAAATCACAAGGGAAATTAGAAAATATCATGAGACAAATAAAAATGAAATCACACCATACCAAAACTTATGTGTTGTAACAAAAGCAGGTTTAAGAAGGTAATTTAAAGCTGGAAATGCCTACATCAAAAAAGATGAAAGATCTCAAACCAATAACCTAACTGTATATCTCAAGGAACTAGAAAAAGAACAAAAAGTTAGCAGAAGGAAGGAGTTAATAATGATTAGCTCAGAAATATCAAAATAGAGTATAGAAAAACAATTTTTTTAAAAAATCAGTGAAACCAAGAGTTTATTTCTTGAAAAGATCAACAAAATTGGTAAGCCCTTAACTAGATTAACTAAGAAAACAAAAGACTCAAATAACTAAAATCAGATATGGTAGAGAAGACATTAAAATTGATGCCAAAGAAATAAAAAGGATTATGAGACTACTACAAACAATTACACACCAACAAATTGGATAACCTAGAAGAAATGGATAACTTCCTAAATATATAAAACCTACCAAGACTAGATCATGAAGAAATAGAAATCTGAACAGAACTGTAACACATAAGAAAGTTGAATCAATAACCAAAACCTCCCAACAAATAAAAGCCTATGACCTGGTGGCTTCACTGGAGAATTCTACCAAACATTTAAAAAAGAATTAATGCCAAAACCTCTCAAACTTTTCCAAAAAACTGAAGAGGAAGGAGCACATCGAAACTCATTTTATGAGGCAGCATTATTACCCTGACGCCAAAGCCAAAAAAAAATACCACAAGAAATCTTCAGACCAGTATCCATGATGAATATTGACGCAAAAACCTCAACAAAATACCAGCAAACTAAATTTAGCAGCATGTTAAAACAATTATACACCATAACCAAATGGGATTTATCCTTGAATGCAAGAATTTAATATACAAAAATGTAATATACCACATTAACAGAATAAAAGGCAGAAATCACATAATCACCTCAACTGATGTGGGAAAAAAATCATTTGACAAAATTCAATACCTTTTCATGATAAAAGCACTCAACGAATTAGAAATAGAAGTAAGTATCCCAATAAAGTAAAGATCATATATGAAAGGCTCAGAGTTAATATCATGCTCAACAATGAAAAACTGAAAACTCTTCCTCTTAGATCAGAAACAAGGCAAGGATACCCACACTTGCCACTTATATTCAACATGGTACCGGAATTCTTAGCCAGAACAATTAGGGCAACTAAAACAAAAATATAAGACACCCAAATTGGAAAGGAAGAAGTGAAACTATTTCTGTTTACAGATGACAGGATTTTATATACAGAAACCCTAAGATTACACACATAAATACACAACAAAATAACCCTGCTAGAATAAACAAATTCAATAGCTACAGGTTACAGAATCGATGCTCAAAAATCAGCTGTGTTCTTGTATACTAACAATGAACAATCTTAAAAGGAAATAAGAAAATAATAGCATTATACTTACAATAGCATTAAAAAGAACAAAGTACTTAAGAATAAACTTAACTAAGGCAAAAGTTTTGTATACTCTAAATTGAAAAACATAGCTGAAAGATATTAAAGTTGACACAAACAAATAGAAAGATACTTCATGCTCTTGGCTTGAGAAGGCAATATTGTTAAAATGTCCATAGTAGCAAAGCTATCTACAGATTCAATGCAATCCCTATGAAAATCTCAAGGGCATTTTTTGTAGAAACAGAAAAAATTCTAAAATTCACATGGAATCCCAAAGGGCCCTAAATAGCTAAAACAATCTTTGGTAAGAATAAAGCTAGAAGCCTCACCCTTCCTGATTTGAAAATATATTTCAAAGGCATAGTAGTCAAAACAGTATAATACTGGCATACAGAAAGACATATAAACAAATAGAACAGAATAGAGAGCCCAGAAATAAACCCTCGTGTATATAATCAAATGATCCTGGACAATGGTAACAAGACTACACAAAAAGGACATGATAGTCTTTTCGATAAATATTGAGAAAGCTGGACATCTACATGCAAAAGAATAAAAATAGACTCTTACCTTATACCATATATAAAATTAACTCACAATGGATTAAAGACCTAAACATAAGACCTAAAACTATAAAACTCCTAGAAGAAAACACAGGGAGAAAACTCCATGACATTGGAATGGACAATGATTTCTTGACTATGACACTAAAAGCTAAGGTAACAAAAGTGAAAATAGACAAATGGTACTACAATTTCTGTGCAGAAAGGGAAAGAATCAAGATTGAAAAGACAATCTATTAAGTTGGAGAAAATATTTGCAAACCATACATTAAATAAAAGTTAATATTCAGTATAAAAAAAAAACTCCTATAACTCATTAACAAAAAGTAACCAAATTAAAAATTGGTCAAAAGGTGGTCAAAAGACTCAAACATTTCTCCAAAGAAGATGTATAAATTGACAATAGGCACATAAAAAGACTCTCAACATCACTAAACCATCAGGGATATGCAAATCAAAACCACTAGATATCATCTTACACTTGTTAAGATGGCCACTATCCAAAATAATAACAACAATAACAACGACGACAACAACACCACGTTGGTAGAACTATAAAATGGTGTAGCTGCTATGGAAAACAATATGAAGGTTCCTCAAAAAATTAAAAATAGAACTACCATATGATTCAACAATCCAACTTCTGGGTATATATTCAAAAAGAACTGAATACAGGATCTTGAAGAGATATGTGCACACCCATGTTCATTGCATCATTATTCACTATATCCAAGAGCAACCTGAATGTCCATCGATGGATGAATAGTTATAAAATGTGGTATATACATATAATGGAATATATTCAGCCTTTAAAAAGAAAGAAAACCCTGTCCTATGCTATAACGTGGGACATTACACTAAGTGAAACAAAAAAAAATTGCATGATTCCACTTATATACGAGTTGTCTAAAACAATCAAACTCATAGAAACAAAAAGGAGAATGGTGATTGCCTGGAGATGGGAGAAGCAGGAAACTGGGAGTTGTTGTTCCATGGGAATAGTATTTCGGTCATGAAAGATGAAAAAGTTCTAAAGATCTCTTTGTACAACAATGTGCATATACTTAACAATACAGGACACTGAAAAACTGTTAAAAAGTATAATTTGTTGATTTTACCACAATAAAAAAATAATATAAGTGCATCATAGATACATACAAATATAAGAGCTAAAACTATAAACACAACTTAACACCATGAGATACTACTAAAGCCCACCATGTTGGCTAAAATGAAAAAAACTAACGCCAAGTGCTGATGAGTTTACATGTAAGTGGAACTCATATACATTCATTGTTGGTGGGAATATAAAATAATACAACCATGGAAAACCATTCAGAAAACTTTTGACTATACCTTATAAAACTAAACCAGACACCTACCTTATGACTTACAAGTTTCATTCTTAGTTATTTACTTAAAAGAAACAAATATAGATATCAACAAAAAGACTTCTAAGAGAAATGTTTATAGTAGCTTTATTTATAATAGCCAAACCTAGAACGAGCCCAGGCACCCATAAATAGAAAAATAGTAAATAAACTATGGCATATTCACTGTTTAGCAAAAAAAAAAAAAAAAAAAAAGAACAAAGTAGTGATATAAAGATCGAAGCATTATACTAACTAAAAAGCCACATGCTAAATATTACTATGATATAGTTACATTTAAATAAAATTCTAGAAAATATGTGATATATCCATACAATAGAATACTATCAACAATATAAAAAAGGGATGAACTATGACATACACAACATGTGTGGATCTCAAAAGTACCAGGAACAAAAATTTATAATACTCATATGAAAACTACTATGGCAGAAAAAACCCAAAACAGTGGTTGCCTCTGAGAAGAATGTAAGCAGGAATCTGGCAATCATTATGAGGGGATTTTCTGGGTAATGGTAATATTCTATATCTTGATAGGTACGTGCATTTGTCAAAATCCAGTAAATGTATGCTAAAGATTTGTATATTTCAATGTATTCAAATTTTCCTCAAAGAAAAACATTTCTAAGTTTTTGTTTTCAAAAGAAAAATTTGTAAAGGAATACTGAACTCTGCTTAGTGATAAATATGCTGAAATATTTAAGGGGAAAGCTTACTAATATCTACAGTTGAAAATGTGTCCAAACACCAGGATGAGTTATTAACAGATAGAGGAATAGATAAATGGATTGATATGTGATAAAGTAAGTAAAATGTTAATGGTAATAGCTAGGTGATCGATATATGAGTATGCACTGTAAAATTCTTTCAATTTTACTGTATGCTTGAAATTTTTCATAAAATTATGTTGGAAAAAAATCTATGGGATATATTTGGAACAGTGATTAGAGGAAAATTCATAGCCTTAAATACTTTTATCTACAGAAATGAAGCACAAATATAAATAAATTCCCAGCCCAAAAGACTAGAAAACGAATAACAAACTAAAACAAAAGAAAGCACAAAGCAAGAAATAAAGATAAAAGCAGGAATTAGTAAGATAGAAAACAAACAGAAGATCTAGATAATAAGCCAAAATCAATTTTTTTTAAAAAATTAACAAGAGACAATCCACTAGCTAACTTAAACAACAGAAAAAGCACAAATATACAAATAAATGACAAGGAAAATAAGCATTGAAACAGAAGGAAAGAAAAATTTGCAGACCTCCAGGTATATATATTTCAAAATATAGATGAAATGAATCATATACTATAAAAATACAGTTTATCAAAAGTAAACTTGTAGGAAACAAAGTTTAGACTGACCAATTTCTGTTGAAGAAATAAAGTTATCAATGAGTCGCTCTACAAAAAAAGTGCCAGGCCCAACTTCTGCCTCGTTGCCTCCGAGAGAGCAAGATGGGTCATCAGCAACTGAGAAAATTCGGCCAGGGTTCTCCTTCTTGCCACGTCTGCTCAAATCCACACGGTCTGATCCAGAAATACAGCCTCAACATGTGCTGCCAGTGTTTCCATCAGTACGCGAAAGATAAAGGCTTCATTAAGTTGGCCCAAGTGAACTTCCATGAAGGGTCATTCCGACATCTACTGCAGAAACAATGCTAGCTCTTTGTATATAAAATAAAAATTTCAATTATGAATGTTTTATTGTGAATGGAAGTCACATCACCATAGAAATCTTTTTAAATTTTGCTATTATCTTCTTAGTGGATTTAACTTCAAAATTTGTGGCTTGTTCACCCGTGGTTATATAAAAGTATTCATGCTGGAAAAAAAAAAAAGCACCAGGCCCAGACAGTTTCACAAATTTACCAAAATTTCAAAGACCAGATAGTCCTAATGCTCCATGAATTGAGAATAACAAAAATAAAGGAAAACTTTCCAATTCTGTTTATGAAGCAAGGATGATTATAACTAAACTTGATAAACACAGTATAAAAGAGAAAAACTACAGACTAATATTGCATATAAATATCTACATAAAAATACTAAATTAAAAAATGAATGAACGGAATTCCACACTACATTAAGAAAATAATACACCAGGGCTAATTGATTTTTCCAGAAATGCAAGATTAGTTCCTTAACAGATCTAAGAAAACAAAAACCATGTGATTATATCCACGAATGATGAAAAAGCCTTCAGCAAAATTCAATACCCATTCCTGGAAAAAAAAATACAAAGTGATAGACCCTCTCTTAACATGAAAAAAATATACACACTTTAGCCCTAGAGCCAGTGCATTTCTTAACAGGAAAAACACTAGAGGCATTTACACTAAAATCAAGAAAAAAAACAAGGATGTATATCATCTCCACTGCTATTCCACATTTAACTGGAGGCAAAGATCAATGCAATTAGATAAGAGAAAGCAAATGAAGGAATAAAAACTGGAAAAGAAGTAAAATTTTTATTTGTGGATGATATCACAGTATATCTGATAAACCCTAGAGTCAATGCTAAAATTCAAACAATGAAAGAAGTAGCAGCATATAAAATGTATATAATCCATACTACCTAACATAATCTAGATTTAAGGGAATCCCTATGAAAATTCCAATGCCATAAGAAGAGATGAAATACTGCCATTTGCAACAACATGGATGGACCTTGAGATAACCATGCTAAGCGAAATACGCCAGACAGAAAAAGTTGAAAACCACATGGTGTCAATTACACATGGGATATAAACCTAAAAGCAACAAATGGGACAAACAGATTCATGTACATGGACAATAGACTAGCAGTTACCAGAGGGCAGAGGGAGAGGGGTGGGGCGGGGAAAGTAGATGAGGTAAAAGGGGTCAAAAATGTGGTGACAGAAAGAAATCTAACTTTGGGCAGTGAACACACAATGCAATATATATATGCCCTACTATTGAACTGTACACCTGAAATTTACTAGATTTCGTTAACCAATGTCACCATAATGAAAATAAATAAATAAATAAATCCAATGTCATTGTTTACAGAAATAGAACAAACAATCCCAAAATGCGTATGGAACCTTAAAAAGCCCCAAATAGCCAAAGAAATCTTCAAGCTTGCTCTTTTCATTTTTCAACTCTCTAGAAGTTCTATTTGGTTCTTTTTGAGGGTTTCAATCTCCTTGCTCTTCTCATCTAGTTGTTTTCAAATCCTGAAATTGTTGATATGATTTGTTTTCGATCTCATTGAGTTTTTTCAGAAGTACCATCCTAAATTCTCTGTCATTTAAGTCGCATATTTCTATGTCTGTAAGCTTATTTTCTAGAGATTTTTCTCTTTCTTTATGAGATGGCTTGTCACATTGGTTGTTCATGGTGTTTAATGGACTATTTCTCCTCCTAGGCATTAATGGAAGTGTATTATACTGTTTTCCAGAAAGAAGGTTTATTATATAAAGGTCTGTCTGTAGTCTGCTGCAAAGAAGGCGCTTTTCTTTTGGTTTCCAGTAGGTGGCGTCTAAGCCTTTGGTCCCTGCTTTATATAATGCCTTAAAGTACTTCTGGTAGCTCTTATGTGCAGATCCCACAGTCAGGCGTGCTGGTGTGCAGTTTGGGTGTTTTTTGTTGAGTTTTAGATGTTCAGCTTATTGTTGTTTCAAGGGGAGAGATCTGAGGATGTCTCTCACTCTGCCATGTTTTCTGTTGAAATGCGGCTCATGGCACTGGTCGCCCATTGGGAATTGAAATGTAGCTTATAGGCTGGCTGCTTTTGCTGCGATTGGGAAGGCCACTCACAAGGATGGCTGTCCCACTGTGAACACTTGGTTCTGAATCACTTGGAGCTGAGCTTGGCAGCAAGCCAATAATACCTGCCCTGGGCAGGCAGTCTGAAGGTTGTGTGGGGCAGGGTCTCAGAGAGACAGTGACTGCCAGATCAAAACATCCTCAGTCTTGCTGGAAATTTAGTAACTGCTGTAAGTTCCCGCCATCAGACCAGGGGCTTCTAATGGTTCTGTGGGAGGGGTCTGCACAATCAAGCTGGCATGGTCTGTTAGGGAGGCCAGACTAAGGCACAATGGTGGCTGCCTTTCCATCTCTCTTTCTGACTCCAGGTAATGAAGATTTTTTCAGACTGAATCTTGCGCGAGCCTCAGACCCACGGCCGATGTCCCGGGTGAGTGTCCGCAGGTCAGAAATCCTTTGTGCGGGTCCTTCAAAGGGACGTCTAGGGGCTCAGTTGCTTTCCGTCTCACTCAGATGGCCAGAATCCACTCTAGTTTCTACAGTCAGAGTTATTGGAATCTCCTCTTCCCTGGGCTGGGACCCTGTGCTGCATAGCCCCCAGATGAGACAAGGAACCCCCTCTTCTTCAGGAGAGCCTCTGCAGCCTCGCTCTCCCTCCCGGTGATCATCCACCACCCGTGGGTGCGAGACCAGCCCGATTCGGGACTTTGCCCCTCCTACTGGCTTCGATGTGGCTCCTTTATATTATCAGATGTAGGTGTTATGATCAGCTGAACTTCAGGTGATTCTCCACGTTGATTATTTTATAATTTGGTTGTAATTTCAATGCGGTCCTGGGAGGAGACGAATCCTGCTTTTACCTAGTCTGTCATCTTTACCCTGACCCCCAGAAATCTTCAGAAAGAAGAACAAAGTTAGTAGCATTACAATTTCTGATTTCAAACTATATTACAAAGTTATAATCATCAAAAACAGTATAATATTGGCATAAAAATAGAAACATAAATCAATGGAATTGAATAAAGAGCCCAGAAATAAACCCACCCATGTACGGTTAATTACTATATGACAAAGGAGTCAATAATATACAATGGAGAGTTTCTTCAATAAACGCTGCTGAGAAAATCAGATAGCCATATGCAAAAGAATGAAACTGGACCACTATCTTACATCATACACAAAAACCAACTCAAAAATGGGTTAAACACTTGAATGCAAGACCTGAAATCAAGAATTAATAAAAGCATGAATTAATAAGGTAGATATAGGGAAACAGAAGACCTAAATAATAAGACAAAATCAATTTTTAGAAAAAATTAACAAGAGACAAGCCACTAGCTAAAGAAAAATGACAGACCAATAAAACTCCTAGAAAAAAACATAGGGGGTAATCTCCTTGACATCAGTCTTGGCAAAGATTTTTGGATTTTACATAAAAAGCAAAGACAATAAAAGATTTTTGGATTTTACATAAAAAGCAAAGACAATAGAACATCAAACTAAAAAGCTTTTGCATAGCAAAAGAAAGCATTAACAAAATGAAAAGGCAACCAATGGAATGGGAGAAAATATTTGCAAGTCATATATAGAAAAAGAGGTTAATATCCAAAATATATAAAGAACTCATACAACTCAAAAGCAAAAAATTAAAAAAATAAAAAACCAAACCATCCAATTAAAAAGTGGGCAGAGGATCTGAACCGACATTTTTCCAAAGACGACATACAAATGGCCAACAGAAACATGAAAAGATATTCAACAGCACTAATCATCAAGGAAATGCAAATCAAAACCACAATGAGATATATCATCTTACACCTGCTAAAATGGCTATCATTAAATGATAACAAGTGTTGGCAACAATGTGAAGAAAAGAGAACACTTTACAGTAATCCCATATCTGGATATATATCCAAGGAAAACAAAAACAGAATCTCACTCCCATGTTCACTGCAGCATTATTCACAATAGCAAAGATATGGAAACAACTTAAGTGCCGGTCAGCAGAAGAATGGATAAGAAAGATGTGGTATATATACATACAATGGAACATTATTCAGCCATGAGAAAGAAGGAAATCATGCCATTTGCGATATGTATGGACCCTGAGAGCATTATGCTAAGTGAAATAAGTCAGATAGAGAAATACAAATATTGTTTGATATCACTTACATGTGGAATCCAAAAAAGCCAAACTCAGAAACAGAGACTAGAATGGTGGTGTTTACCAGGAGCTGAAGGGTGGGAGAAATGGGGTCAAAGAGTAAAAATTTCCAGTTATAAGATGAGTAAGTTCTGGGGATCAAATGTACAGCATGTTGACTATAGTTAGTAGCATTGTATTATATGTATACCTGAAAGTTTCTAGGAGAGATCTTAAATGTTGTTACCACAAAAAAGAAATGGTGATTATGTGATGTGAAAGAGGTGTTAGCTAAGGCTATGGTGGTAATAATTCTGCAGCATTTAAGTGTAGCAAATCAACATGCTGTATACTTTAAACTTAAATAATGTTATATGTCAATTATATCTCAATAAAGCTTGAAATAAGTAAAATAAACATAGACATCTGTAGACTTCACATACAGAAACAATAACTATTTAGATATCATAACGGTAGGGGAAATCTCATTTACGATAGCAGTAAAGAAGCTAAAACACTTTGGAATAAAGTTAGCAAGAAATGAGTAAAATTTATATGAGGAAAACTTTAAAACACTTCTGAATCACAAAAACACTAGACCAGAACAAATAGAAAAACCATCTCTTTGCTTTTAGAACAATTCAACATAATAAAGGTGTCGGTTCTCCTTAATTTTTAAGTTTAATAAAATTCCCCCCAAAAACACCAACAAGCTTTTTAAGTGAACCTAAATGAATTAATACCAAAGTTTATATGAAAAAATAAACAGTTCACATAAAAAGACTAGCCAAAAAAAAAAAAACGTGGAAAAGGAAAAGCTAAAAGTCAAAGGAGGGACTAGGCCTATCCAACATTAAAATATACTATAAAATTTCTATAATTATAAGTGTGTTAGTGGTGCATAAACAGACAAGTAGATCAATGGAAAAAGACTCAGGTACTAATGGAATTTAGTATATTATAAAAAGGGCATCACAAATCACTGGGGCAAAGATGGAGTTTTTAATAAATGGTGATGAGAGAACAGCCATTTGGGGGAAAAAAGGTCCATACGTCATATCATACACTAGAATAAATTCAAATATATAAAAGATTTAAATGTAAAAAAATGAAACAAACAAGTACAACAGAAAACACATCAGCAAATTCCTCTACATCTAAATGTAAGGAAATAATTTCTCTATGTTCTGCATATAAGGAAAGATGCGATGAAAGAAGAGTGATAAATTTGACCACATAAAGGAAAAAAAACTTTTGCATGGCCAATAAATACCATAAATGAAGTCAAAAGACAACTGAAAAATTAAGAGAAAATATTTGCTATATGTATCACAGCTAAAGAACTAATATATCTAGTAAGTCTCTTAAAAATTGAAGGAAAAAAAAAGATTAAAAATCCAAAGACATGAACAGAAAATTCACACACAAAAAAGATAGAATAATTGGTCCTCAAACATATGAAAAGATGTTCAACCTCACATATGAGAAAAAGAAATAAAAACTAACCTTACACTAAAATACCATTTCTCATCTATCATGTTGGCAAAAATGTTTAAATGACAATACATTCTACTGGTGAGGTTATGAAGAAACAAGCCTCGGATATATTACTGACAAGAATTTAGTAATTTCTAACAAAACTACAAACATTCACCTTTTGATCCATCAATCCAACTTCTGAGTTTCCCCTGAAGATATACCCCAAACAAAAACCCTGAAGCACAATGTTAATCGTGGCAGCCTTTTAGTAACTGCAAAACATTGGCAGTATTACTAACGTCCAAACCTAGGAGACTGGCTAAACAAATTATGATACATCCACACAATGAAGTACTAAGCAACTATAAAATATGAGTAAGATTACAATTAATGGATAGTTATTTCCAAGATATATTACTAAATAACAACAAAAAAAGGAAAAGCATAAAAGAGTAGCTACAGTATGCCACAGATATAACTACTACTTCATTTAAAAAGAAACAGAGGAAAGCTCAAATACCAAACTTATAGGATCAATTACCTAGGTGGTGGTCAGGAACAAGACAGAAGAAAGGGAGTGATCCTTATTTGCGTCCACCTTTTAATACTGTGCTATCTTTTATAACCACATACTACAATAATGGGGGAGGCAAATAAGTAAATAAAATTTTAAAATTTAGGGGGATAAAAAACGTAAAATGAAATGTAAACAGAAACAAATGAACCTAACTCTTCGAAGAAACTAACCACAGTGAAGTGGGGAGAACTACAGAACCCCAGAGTAAAGATAAAAAGAACCATAAAAAATATCGAACTCTAGTTTATAAGTTTGTTCTTCTTACTGGTATGTATCAGCAATTCTGAAACTACTTTCTGTGTATTCTAGAAAAGAAGAAATAATATAAAATAATAAAATGTAATAGGAGTAGGTTTCTTACTGTTGCAGAAGGAAGTGATATGATACATGTCACAACTTGAGTAATTAAAAAACATAAAAATTATATTAAAAAGCATAATCAACTAATTACTTTAAACTTATCCATGGAAAATGCAGCAAACCTCACATATTTGACTCCCCTCCAGTCCTGCCATCCCCCAAAACATGCCTCATCTTTCAATTATTTTTTTTACAAATGTAACAATAAAGTTTCCTGAACTTTGTTTTTTAAATATTTAAATATTTAAATATTAAATATTTAAAGTATTTGACTTTCCATGACTGAACTCATTTCTATTTAAAAAGCACAGAGATCATTAACACACCTTCCAGATTTAAAATCATATAGTACTTCATCTATGAAAAACTCATTATTTTCATCTTCTCTATTTAAAGCCTTGATTAACTAAAATGTTCAAGAAATGAGTTCTTCCCTTTTCTTGTTAAACCAAGATTAACCATGAAACTCAATTTAAACATTTTGAAAAATAAATTCCTAAAATATATTTTACAAAATAACATAAGATATAAGACACAGATAATGCATTTTCTCAAAATTTAGGACTTTTTGGTGCTTCCAGGTTATTAAGTTATTGGCAATTAAATGCAGAAGTGTTGATGCAAGAGGCTGGAAAGTTACTGTTGAATAACTTGATTCCTCATATATAAAATAGGTATTACCCTGCATGACTGCCTGACAAATACAAAACTCAAATTACTAAACGTCTGTGCTCAAAATAGTTTGTTGCTGACTAGACATCACTGCCATGACTTTTAAGGTCTTCCTTGCACTGCAAAAGAAAATTAACATTTCCAGATTCCCTTCTGGAGGTAGTTGTAGATAGATGGTTGGGCAGAGAAGCAGCTTCCAGGTGAGTAGTTTCTTGAGAAGTACCCACTTTGGTGCTACAAATCTAAAGAGTTCTTAAGACTTCCAGTGATTTCTGAGAAAACAACTAGCTTCCATGCTTCAGGCTAAAATAATCAGGGACAGCTTCCCTAATTCCCTGAGCCCTCCCAAAGTTTATATAAGCCTTTAATTCCCTGTGTTAAAACTCTAATGAATTGAGTGGCTTCTGTTTCCCTAATTAAACTCTGATTGATTCAGCATATATGAAAATACTTCATAAACTAAAAAAGACCACATAAAAGCATGGATTATGGTTTCTATTCCCAATGACAGGAAATTTCAATTGAAGTTGTTTTCTCGGAATCAGCCTCTTTTTAGACAAATCAATACATCCAAAATAAAGCTTTCCTTCTACAAATCAATAAAACAATAAAACTTTTCCTTATTACAAAAATCAGCTCTCTACCTAACTTCATTTCCCCCAATTAATCATCCAATCAATCAAGGCATATTTACTAAGCCAGGCATTATACAAGGTACCAAGAGAATCCCCCTGCAAGAGTTTACAATATATGAAAATAACAAAAACCTCATATTCATAATATAACTGTTACATATCAGGAATCACATGTGATGGTGGGTCAGAGAAATGATGGATTAAATTTGACTTTGGAGTGAAAAGGTAAAAATCAAAAAAAGATTTCATGAAGAAGAGAATTAAAGATTAAATAGAAATGAACATTAAAGGGTAGAAACACTTCTCAAAGTAGAAATAATTCAAGAAACTAGAAGAAAGCATGCTCAAAGAAACAAAGCTAGCAACTGAGGGACATGTACAGAGAGCAAAGGCATATAGCACAGAGTGGCTTATTCCTGTGTATACGAAGGAAAGGAGACTGAAGCAAAATGATACAAGCCAGAAAATCTAAACATTTGGACTTATTGCTATTACCCAACTTCAGATTCATAGAGAGATTTATATGCTTAGATAACAAAATCAGGCTGCTAATATATCGCCAAAACTGAAGCCTAATAGTATATATAGAAACGAATGATAATGATAGTACAACATATCAAAACTTTTGGGACACGGTAAAAGCGGTCATAAGAGGAAAGTTACAGGCCTATCTCCAAAAACAAGAACGAGCCCAAATAAACAACCTAATGCTTCATCTTAAAAAATTACAAAAGGAAGAACAAATGAAGCCTAAAGGCAGCAGAAGGAAAGAAATAATCAAAATTAGAGCAGAAAAAAATGAAATGAAAAAAAACAAAAAAAAAATAGAAAAAATAAATGCAACAAAGAGCTGGTTCTTTGAGAAAGTTAATAAAATTGACAAATCCCTAGCTAGACTCACTAAAGAAAAAAGAGAAAGGATCCAAATAAACAAAATCAGGGATGAAAGAGGGGAAATTACAACTGACGTCGCAGAAATACAAAGGATCATACAAGAATACTATGAAAAAGTATATAACACCAAATTCAATAACCTAGAAGAAATAGACCAGTACTTAGAAAAATACAAACTTCCTAGACTGAATCAAGAACTGGAAAATCTAAATAGACCAATCAGTAGTATGGAAGTTGAAACAATCATCAAAAATCTACCAAAAAGTAAAAGTCCAGGACCAGATGGCTTCACCAGTGAATTCTACCAAACATTTAAAGAATATTTAATACCTATTCTCCCCAAACTCTTCCAAAAAATTGAAGAGGAGGCAATACTTCCCAACTCATTTTATAAGGCCAGTATCACCCTGATACCAAAACCTAGTCAAGATAACACAAATAAAGAAAACTACAGACCAATATCTCTCATGAACACAGACGCAAAAATCCTAAATAAGATACTAGCGAACCGAATACAGAAACATATTAGAAAGATTATACACCACGATCAAGTGGGCTTCATCCCAGGGGCACAGGGATGGTTCACCATACGCAAATTGATTAATGTGATACAGCACATAAACAAATTAAAAAATAAGAACCATATGATCATATCAGTAGATGTAGAAAAGCCTTCGACAAGATACGGCACCCATTTATGATCAAAACACTTAACAAAATCAGTATAAAAGAAATGTCCCTTAACATAATAAAGGTCATATATGACAACTCTCAGCCAACATTATACTTAATGGTGAAAAACTAAAAACTTTCCCTCTAAAATCAGGAACAAGGCAAGGCAAGGCTGTCCACTATTGCCATTGTTATTCAATATAACATTGGAGGTCCTAGCGAGTGCAATCAGACAACAGAAAGATATAAAAAGCATCCAAATAGGAAACGAAGAAGTCAAACTGTCACTATTAGGGGACAACATGATTCTCTATATAGAAAACCCTAAAGATTCTATAAGAACACTACTGGAAACAATAAGCAAATACAGTAAAGTCTCTGGATACAAAATCAACGTTCAAAAATCCATAATGTTCCTATACTCTAACAACACAGTGTCAGAAAAAGTGGGAAAAATAATTCCTTTTGCAATTGCAACGAAAAGAATAAAATACCTAGGAATAAATCTAATGAAACATATGAAGGACCTATATATAATGAAAACTACAAGACCCTAATTAAAAGAAATCGAAGAAGATACAAAGAAATGGAAAGATAGTCCGTGTTCTTGGATTGAAAGAATCAACATAGTTAAAATGACCACATTACCTAAAGCATTATATGGATTTAATGGAATCCCCATCAAAATCCCATTGGCTTTTTTAAAAAAAATAGATTTTTTCATCATATTTGTATGGAAGCACAAAAGACTCCAAATTGCCAAAGCAATCCTGAGAAAAAAAGAACAAGGCTGGAGGTACCACTCTGCCCAACTTCAAATTATACTACAAAGCGACAGTAATCAAAACGGCATGGTACTGACAGAAAAACGGACACACGGACCAGGGAAACAGAATCGAGAGTCCAGAAGTAAACCCATATTTATATGGGCAAATAATTTTCAACAAAAAAGCCAAAAACATACAGTGGAGAAAGGAAAGCCTCTTCAATAAAATGGTGCTGGGAAAACTGGCCCCCTGCAAAAGAATGAAACTAGACTGTTGTCTATCATCTTCCATCAAAATTAACTCAAAATGGATTAAGGACCTTAATATAAGACCTGAAACAATAAAATGCATAGAAGAAAGCATAGGAACTAAACTCAAGGACCTTGGACTTAAAGAGGATTTTGTGAATTTGACCTCAAAAGCAAGGGAAATAAAAACTAAATTAAATGAATGGGACGACATCAAACTAAAAACTACTGCTCAGCAGAAGAAATCATCAACAAGGTAAAAAGGCAACCATCCAAATGGGAAAATATATTTGCAAGGAATAACTCCGATAAGGGCCTAATATCCAAAATATACAAAGAACTCATACAATTCAATAACAACAAAAAAACAAATGATCCAATCAAAACATGGGCAGAGGACCTGAACAGACACTTCTCCCTAGAGGACATACAAATGGCCAACAAATATTTGAAAAGATGCTTAACATCGCTAGCTATTAGGGAAATGCAAATCAAAACCACAATGAGATACCAACTCACATCTGTTAGAATAGCTATAATCAATAGTACAAGTAATAATAAAAGTTGGAGAGGATGCAGAGAAAAAGGAACCCTCATACACTGATGGTGGGACTGCAAATTGGTACAGCCACTCTGGAAAACAGTATGGAAGTTCCTCAAAAAACTAAGAATTGATCTACCATATGATCCAGCAATCCCTCTACTGGCTATTACCCCAAAGACTTAAAAACTCATACCCAAAAAGATATTTGCACACCAATGTTCATAGCAGCATTATTCACAGTGGCCAGGACATGGAAGTGACCGAAGTGTCCTACCATAGATGACCGGCTAAAGAAGCTGTGGTACATATATACAATGGAATATCACTCAGCCGTAAAAAGAGATGAAATATTGCCATTTGCGACAACATGGATGAACCTCTAGAAAATCATGCTAAGCGAAATAAGCTGGATAGAAAAAGTTGAAAATCATATGGTATCACTTATATGTGGGATATAAACTTAAAAGCAACAAATGAACAGAACAAACAAACAGAGACTCATGGACATGGACTATAGACTAGTGATTACCAGAGGGTAGGGTGTGGGTGAGGAGCGGGGAGGTAGACGGGGTAAAGGAGGTCAAATGTAGAGGGGTAGGGATAGGGGTAAAAGGGATCAAATATATGGTAGCTGAAGGAAACTGGGCTTTGAGTGGTAAATACACAATAGAATATATAGATATCAAATTATAATATACACCTGAAAATTATATAATTGTATTAATCAATGTTATTCCAATAAACTTTAAAAAAAAAAAATGAAAAAAATAAAGCCTAATAGTAGTATGAAAAACTAAGCAGAGAATAGCAGCTGATCTTACTAAATTCCTGTTTTTATCCTAACACTCTTCTGCTCAAAAACTTTCAATAACTTCTGAATCCCTACTTCTTTACCAAGTCCCTCAGTACCATGGTCCCCATACTATTAAATCATATTTTCTACCAGTGCCCAAAATGTCCAATTCTCTCCAGATAGGCTATTCTCTGTATTAATGGCCCCTGGGCACAGCAAGAAAACAGATGGAGTGACAGCCAGCCTGTATTAGTGAGCTTGGTCTACTACAACAAAATACCACAGACTGAGTAGCGTAAACAACAGAAATTTACTTCTCACAGTTCTGGAGGCTGTAAGTCCAAAATCAAGATGCCGGCTGATTCGGTTCTTAGCTTACTGGCTCTTCCTGGCTTGTAGATAGCTGCCTTTGCACTGTGTCCTCGTGTGGTCTTTCCTCTGAATGCACACTCAAAGATCTCTCCCTCTTCTCATAAGGCCACCAGCCCTATTGTATTAGGACCCCACGCCTATGATCTCACTTAACCTTAATTACCTCCATAAAGACCCTATCTCCAAATACAGTTACATTGAGGATTGGGGCTTCAACATATAAATTTAGGGGGAACACAAACATTCACTCCGTAACATACTGGGTTATTTCTGAGGCTAGACCTTAAGAGATTTTGCAGCTTCTGCTCTTATCCTCTTGAAATACTTATTTCATCACATTAAAAAGCCCAACCTAGCCTACTGGAGGATAAGAAGCTAGAGGAAAACTAAAGCATTCCAGAAAATAGCTAACAGCTGTCACCAAATGCTAGGGTGAGGCCACATTGGACCATCTAGTTCCAGTCAAGCTATCACATAACTACAATCGCATAAGTGACCCCATATGAGACAAGCAGAACTGCCAGCTGAGCTCAGTCAAGATCACAAAATGATGACAAAATAAATAATTGTTGCTTCAGGTCACTAAATTTAGGGATGATGTGTTACAAAGAAAGTAGTACCCACTATGGCATACCTTCTTGTTCTGCTTTTTGACCTAGACCTCTGAGCTCTATAGGATTTCCCTCGACCCCTTGAACGACTTCGACTTCGTTTTCTTCTGGAGCCATAAGAAGAGCTACTGCTTGACCGATGCCTGCGTCTGAAATAAAATATAATCAAGTATCATTACTATAAAAAAATTTTATGAGCATTATGGAGAAATCATCTAGATTCTAAAGAATCATCTTATTTTTATTGCCTTCTCTCTAGAAACAAACGAAGATAAAATGGTATTCCTCTTGAACAGTGAGATGATTGGTTTCATAATTTATTGCTCAAATCAGCTACTAATTAAGACTTTAGGGGTCATAGTAGTATATTTAATCCTTCCAATATTACCAGATAATACAGTATAAAAAAAAAAAAACAAGCAAGCAAACCTTTAGGTTGGAGCTTAACTCTCATAAATACACCACTACTAAACAAAAACTGTTTTACCCAGAAAAATTAAAAGTACAAAAACAAAAACTCTGAAGAATATTACTCTCATTACTATGTAAGTAAAAATTATGAAAATCACCTTCTATCATAAGAATGTGAGCGAAGCTGAAGATCTCTGGACCAAGATCTTGATTTTGACCTTGATCTCCTTCCACCTTTCTTGCGGCTATATGTCCTACTATCTGAAGAACTACTTGAGGATGACCGTCTACGGTGTTTCTTTTTTCTCTTGCTTCTGCTTTCTTCTTCAGTATCTGATGACCGGCGTCCCATTTCTACGAGTTTAAATTCAAAGAAAATTATTTCTAACATAATGGCAAAATGGATAAAATTTAATATAGTGATTTTTTTTTAAACTTTGTAAAAAAATTTTAAAGTCTTAAAGTAGAATTATAAATGTACCTTCTTGACAAGACATGAGAAACCGCTCTAGTACAGTCTGCTAGTTTTGCTGGTTTTACAATTTATGAACAACTTAAATTTGTCCTAAATTTTTTCAAATATCTCTCAAAAGAGTCAATCCTGAAGATAGCTCATTATAAAAATGTTCTTATATTTTAACTTGCATTTATCATTAATTACGATACTTGATTTAGGGAACAATTACCTAATCTTTCATTTTCACATTCCCTAAAGATGAAAGATATTTTACTATGTTTTAGGGTTACATCTTTCTAAGTGAAAATTCTAAATTTTTAAATGGACAAAACTTATTAGCCATCAACAAAGTACAGATTGAAACAATACACTATCAACATTTCACTTGTGAAATTTGGAGGAGGAAATGTTAAGTACCAAAGTCGATGAGGTTACTTTTGAAGTCAGTCAACTCTTCACACTGCTAGTTCCTATAAAGCGGTGGTATAATCCTTCCAAAAGCAATTAACAATTTAAATAAAGAGTCATAAAACTGTCGATTTTTTTTTTTACAAAGCAATCCTAATTCTAGGAATACATCTGAAAAGTTTTTCTTAAAAGAAAGATATAATCATGACGATACCCATTGTAGCATTATTAAAGCTGTATCTACAAAGACTACAATTTAAGAAAATAAGTACATATGAATAAGAGTAAAAATGAAAGCTAATAATATTTAACTGTTGAAACTGGGTGATTTTTTTCTTTTTTAAACTATTTTCTATATGGCTATGGTGATGTTTGTATATTTAGTAAACAAAAGGAAAAAAACATACAGAAATAGAACTTAAGGTTTTCATATTTATGAATTAACCTAGCTGATAAGAAACTAACTTATCTTACTTTAAAGTTAGCCTTTAGATTCTCATCTGCAATCTTATTTTTTTTTACTGTTATTAACTATCTTTCAATATCACATAAAAGCAAGATTCATCCTATGTAATGATTAAAATAAATGGTTAATGGATCAGATAAATAAATATCTCATGCTTTCCTTTAATATTTATTCAAAATAAGTTAAATATCATTACTATAAAAAAAGCAATGTGTTAAATTCCAGCATTGTTTTCAGAATTGTCAGAGAGCTTATCCCCTCCCTGATTCCAGTTAAAAACTGCTGTTAGGATTCAATTCAAAACTTTATGCTATTTACTGAGAGCCAGATAAACTTTAAAAATAGTTCTGAACCTTGGAGTTGTTACCATTTCTAACATTTTATAGCTCAACAAAACATTGGAGAGACTTGGTTGTGTAACTTGCACTAGCAAAATCTAAGCCTCCTTAAAAAATGAAACTGCACTAGGTAAAAGAACACCATGATCCTTTCCAGCTTCGAAATACTATGATTATGAAATTATACATATAAACGTATATATACATATTTATTTAAATAAATGTGTACATAATACCCACATATATATCCACGTACCCATTATATATAATATATAACCACGAGTGTATGTGTGCATTTCCATTAAGGAATTTGTACATAATTGAGTGATAATCATCATCTAAATTTTCTTATTTCCTGCCTTTTTCCTCCTTTCTTATTTTCACTTTTAAGCAGTTAAGAATTTTCTTTACCCACAAGAAACCATTTAACATGAGTTTTGATTATGTTCTTATTATTTTGTTAAAAAACACTAAAATGAGAGTAAAAGGATAAAAAAAGTATAAATTCACAAGGATAAAGAAACTAGAAGAGTAAACAACAAGAACAGTAGACAAAATATGTCAACAAATTTTTAGCAAATAAAAAACAGATGGAGGATTTAGAGCTAAGAGAGCTGAATACCAAACAACTGTAGAGAATTCCAATAAGAGAAAAGCCAATTCACATAGCAAAAATCAAAAAGGATCAGGAATCTGAGATACCAGTTACCACAGTGGACACAATGAGGCATGGAACTAAAAAACAAAGGAATTGGTTGAAAGTAGATAAAAGAAGTAATCTCCCAGGTCTCCTTCCCTGTATAACCCAAAGTGGTGACTACTCTTCTTCAATCCCAGGAGAGGTGGTTTATTTCAGAAAAATGACTAAACAATAAAGCACCAGGTCCAGGGACACAGTAAAAGAGGTCAGAGGTAATAAACTAAAAGTTAAACGGATTACGTGAAAGTCTACAAATAATGATAAATACTGGTGTGTGCTTGGATTCAAGATTTCTGGCAGAGGATTCATCTATGCAAAAACCGAACAGTACTTAAAATAAGATATACTATTTAAGTATTTGAAAGTCTTTCCAAAAAAAAAAGGCAAGGTCCTATAACCAAGCTCATCAATTAACAAACTCAAAACTTAAACTTTTTTCTATAAACTGCTTTTCTGTTAACTTTTTAGTGACTATTAAAAAAAAAAAAAAGATAACCAATCACTTGATGAAAGTCTTCATCATAAGAGGCAGAAACCAAAACAAAGAAAAAAGGCAACTCATAGTAAACCAGGAACATGCAAAAGAAAACTTCAAGGCAAAAAAATCAGTTAATTTCCTCAGAAACATAGGTGAAGATGATCCAGCAGGAGGAGGAACATCCATAGAGAAAAAGCTTGCAATGGTAAATAATAATTGGTAAAACACACACACACACACACACACACACACACGACACACCGAGCTAGAAGATAATGTCAAAGGACTCAAAGAAAGTGTTAAGAAAAAGATTAAAAATAGGAGATAAAAAAAGATCAGTCCAGGAAGTCCAATATCCAATTGATATGCATTCCATTAAAAAAGAGAGAAGAGATGAAGAAAAATATTCACGGAATTTTCAGAATTATAAGATATGAATTGCCCTAAGTTCCCAGGACAATGAATTTAAAAAGATATACACCCAACATGCTCATAAAAATTCAGACACCAAAAATATATCGAATATCCCAGAAACTTCTAAAGAGAAAAAAAAAAAAAGGAAAATCACAATAAAAAGCACAGGACTTCTCAACAGCAACATAGAAAACAGTGGAGACTTGCCTTCAAAATTCTAAGTGAAAATGCTTTTCAACCTAGAATCTATATCTAGCCCAATTATTGATCTAATATGAGATCAGAATAAAGGCATTTTCCGATATGCAAAGTCTCAAAATTATACCTCACACTCCACCAAGAGACAATCCGGATTTAGAAAACAAGTGATATGACACTAGAGATAAGTAAAATGTCACAGGATGATAGCAGACCTAGGAATTAGGGATATATCAGTGAACAAGAGGCAGAAAACCTTGCCCTTAAGGAGCTTACGTTCTAATATAACAGCAGTTTTCAAAATGGGGTCTATAGACCACTGGGGATCCTGAAAACCCTTTCAGGGGATCCAAAAGGTTAAAACTATTTTCATTATAATACTAAAACATAATTTACCTTTTTCACCATGTTGACTTTTGTACTAGTGATGTAAAAACAATAGTAGGCAAAACTGCTGGTGCCTTAACAGGAATCATGTCAATGGCACCAAACTGTACTAGCAGTCATTGCATTCTTCACTGCAACAGTTAAAAAAAAAGGCAGTTCACTTAAGAATGTCCTTGATGAAGCAATAAAAATAATTGATTTTATTAAATTTCAACACTTGAACACATATCTCTTTTAATGTTCTGTGTGATAAAATGGAAAATACATATAAACTGCTCCTGCATACTGAAGAATGATGGTTATCTCGAGAAATGGCATTGTTGCAACTGCATTGCAAGTTGAATCTACCTGCTTTTGTCATGAAACACTTTTTATTTTAAAAAACTATGATTATTAAGACTTGCATTTTGACATTTTCTCAAAAATGAATGGAGTCTCTCATTTCAAGAAAACTGACATTATTTGTCGCCAATAATAAAATTTGAGCTCTCAAGCAAAAATTAGAATTTTGGATAACGTGTATCTGCTACCATGAGACTGATAGCTTCCCAGTACCCAAAGATGTTTCTGATGAGATCAGTGGTATTACCAAATGTGATTATTTTTTAATATTATATAATGAAGTGTGTCAAGATTTGAAATATATGCATAACTCAGTGAACGAGTATTTTCCAGTAGGCCAAAGCATGTTACAGAATCATGCATGGGTAAAAAATCCATTCACAGTGCAAGATAGACTGATAGATTTTAATATAATTGAGTATGAAAAGGTCATTAACATGGTTTCAAATACCACATTGCAACTAACCTTTAAGAAACTACTATTTGTCAAGTTTTGGTGTAGTATCAAAGAATTATCTGAAAAGGCAACTAAAATACTTTTTCCTGAAACTAATATTATACATTAAGTATAGTTTAAATTTAAAAAATACTTTTTCTATTACCATATCTGTGTGAATCCAGATTTTCTTCATATACTTCAATCAAAACAACTCATCACAATACATTCAATACAAAAGTAGATGTAAAAACCCAACTGTCTTCTGTTAAGCCAGATATCAGAGATTAGCAATAATGGAAATGTTTTGTTTTGGAAAAGTTATTTTTCATATCATATTTGTTATTTATGTTACCATGTAATGAACTTATTATTTTTAACTGGATTAATAAATATTTCAAATTTTTCTATTTTAATTATTAGTAAGGCAATATTTATAGATATAGCCCACATAGATGAAAGTTCTAGGGGTCCTCAATAATTTTGAAGAGTGTAAAGGGATTCTAAAACTAAACAGTTTGAGAACCACTGCTCTAAGGTATGTATAGTTATTTCCATTCTCCATTCTTGTCCAGAGTACAAGTCCCTATGTAAGGCATAACAAAGTGGAAAAAATAAAGACACGCATCTAATTATGTATCTTGTTGGTAACCAAAATAGAGAGAATGCAGGGGATGGACGGTCAAATTTTTCTTTGTTTTAATTTTAAACAACATAAGTCATCCATAATAGAATGATTTCATTTAACCCAGGAAAATAATGGGAGATATAAAATCATTCCTTAGAGGAGCCAAATAAAAAAAGTTGAAATAGCACAGTCACAAAACCATATTTTTTCAAGTAATGCACTTGCATTTCAGAAAAATTACACTGAAATAAAATTAATCTCTGTAAGAGAAAGCAAAAGCCACATTTCTTTATTAAAGTTAACTTCAAATATTTATTCAGAAAATGAAGTGAACACTAAGAGCAAATCAGAGGTAGATGCAAAAATTGTCTTCTCTCTCAATGACAGGCACTAAATTCTTATTCGCCACTCTAGATATAGACTAACATCTGGATTTCCATAATGTCCCTAACACATAATTGAATATACTTGCTCATTCAAGTCATGGTGGTCAATTTATATTCCACACTCCTAGTAAGGAAGAACTCTATATTTAACTCCACTGGTAAGGTGCAATGGATGCAAAGAAACATTAGTATCTCTTTCTGGTAAGGGCAATGATGAATCCAGCGCAGACTTTTAGGTATCCTATAAGCTAACAATTTTCAATCTATTTATAAACAGAGAAGGCAACATTGGGACAAAATTCCTACAGCTCTTGGTTTTCTATTTTCACTCTAGTTTCTAGTTTGCTGATTTAGTCTCGTGGTTGCAAATTTCACCGAACTACTCCCACTACAGAATTAAAACCCTAACAGGTAATGGCTACAGTAAGACATCAATTTATCAAAATATCTTATTGCAAAGTTTAGGTGACTGAAGATATGGAGCCAAAATACGGTCATTCAAAAAGAGCTCAAAGGCATACACAAGTAGTTCCTTTGTCCAGTTATTAATAAAAGTACAAAAAACGGTTATCTTTTTCAGAAAACAGGAAGTTGGAGAAAACAAAGATTCTTAGAAGACATGACAGTTTATAATTATTTCTCCATTACTCATTCATTATTATATCAAACTATAATCTTTTTGATCTTGGACACATGGCAAAAAAAGGGGGCAGGGAGAGAAGAACAGTCATTTCAATGAGAAATCCACTTCAAAGAGATAGAGAAAAATAAATACAGGTTAACAACATTTAGCGTAAGAAGAAATCCACAAATAGGCATAGAACTATGCAAAGGTAGGACAACTCAGGTAAATTCTAGCTTTAGGAGCCTAACAAAGCAAAGCTCAAAAGAAAGAGAATTGACAAAATATTCCTCCCATAACAAAAATTTGCATTTCTTTAAAAAAAAAAAAAAAGTATTATCAGTCACAGGACTTTTTCCCCAATGGTTTGAAAATGAAAGCAGAAAACATATCTATACATCTACAACAACAATCTTATTACAGAAGTTTTCCAACTCATAACACAACTCTTTCCTGAGACTGGTCGAGTTGGTAAGGCAATTAATAAGTGCCAGCTGCCTTTATCTTTCTCAGTTTCAAACATTTTTAGCCTTCTTATTGAGGAACATACAGTAATGAAGTACTACCATTTAGCAGGAAATCTCCTTTGCCAGCAAAGAAAGTGAATATTTATAGATCCTAAAGCTAGAGGGGCTCTGAAAAAAATGTTTCCCTACAAGATTGCACCTGTAACACCTGCGACAACCCTTAAACCTGAGAGCTCTGCCTATCTCCTTTACATTAGTGCTTTTATGTGTATGTTGACAACTTGAATACCTTTTTGTGACATTTTAACTTATTTAACTACCTAGTACCTACTTAGTAGATTCGCAAATAGGTTACTGCTAATTTATAAAAATGCAAAAAAAAAAATTTTAAGCTTCCAATGTGCATTTAAAGATGTATAACCTGAGAAATTAGGGCATAAAATCAAGAGCAGTTAATATGTATAACAGTGCATTGTAACATCTCACTAAAGAGTTTAAGAGTAGCCATATGTTCTTGGTCTCTGATTACAAGGCCACAAGTCCTGAAGTCAAGAAAACTGAGTGCTTAATGTGAGTATACTTATATGTTAAGAAGTCTATTTCACCCTGAACCATCTCTCCTCTCAGCACGCAAGTGTGAGCCGGGAAGAACAGGGGTGGGGAGTGTGTGGGGGTGGGGGGGTAGGTTGGTTATTGGAAGGTAAGGTGGATCTAAAGTAGAGACAGCGAAGTGAGTGGTGCAACGTGGACCAGACTGCGGCCTCTCGCTCGCTGCACCCTACTCAGGGCTAGTGATGAAGCACCGGGCACATACTGCAAGACGGGCCCATAAAAACAAATGCAGCGATCAATGTCTGGTACTCAAGACAGGGTAGAATAGTGAGTGAGGGTGGAAGGGGCAGAAGAGCTGGCTAACGCTAACTCTCTCTCTCTCTCTCTCTCTCTCCCTGTCAGTTAGAGGGCCTAGCCGGAGGCCTGCGACCTCGCACCACCCAATGGCCGCCCACCATCCCGAGGCCACAGCTTCGTGCTCAAGGGTCAGAAACCTCCAGGTGCGGGACGCATGCGCACGACACTGCGCCGCTTCGCACGCCTCGAGGCCACCGCCCACCCACCCGCCACCTCGCAGACAGACTGCTCCAGGCCCGCGCCGCCTCACGCGGAAGCAGGGCCTGGGAAACCCGCTGGCGCGATCACCTCCTCCCCGCCCCGGGACGCGGGCATCACCTGGTTCCCGGCCTTCGGGATCACACCTCCCGTTGACTTGCAAGCTCCGCAAGCCTGGAAACGTTTCTTCAATTTTGGGCGCCGCCGGCGTCCTCCGAACTTGCTTCAGTTTAAGCTCACCGCCTTCCTGGTTCCAGCGCCAGACAGCATCAGCCGAGCTTTCGAGTGCATCGATGGAGGCTGCCAGGCGTTCCGAGTACCGAGGGAATAGATTGTCACGCCGCCAATTTTTTGTTTGGTGTTGGGTTTGCTTGCTCGTTTGTTTGATTTTCTTGTTACCAAAAAGCAATAAAGGTGGGGACTGAAAAGTGTTAGTGCCTTAGTAATCGTAGTTATCGTCACAGATAATTAGTAAACATATCTGCGTGGTAGGAAGTTATGTTTAAGACACCCACACGTAGCAAAATTGGTTATCACAAGCTGAGGGAGGAGGAAACTCACCCAACAATAATAAATCATGGGAGTGAGTCTGTATAGAGTCGTGTGTGATTAAAGTATAATGATTTACTTGAAAAAATGCATTAAAAGTCAGTGTTTCTTCTGCCCTTAAGGTGAAGGCACTCACAGGTTAGGTGCAAATTAGTTTCTCATATTAAAGTACCTGGTTGGTAGAGGAATTGGGAAACGCTGCCCGAGGC
Source organism: Pteropus medius (assembly GCF_902729225.1). NCBI lineage: Eukaryota > Metazoa > Chordata > Mammalia > Chiroptera > Pteropodidae > Pteropus > Pteropus medius. The sequence goes on from NW_024355205.1 coordinate 14,917,576, forward strand.
AGGGAGAGGAGGTTTCTTCTGAAAGAGAAATTAAGAGTTTAGGTTTTTGTTGTAATTTAAACCAATAGAAACTAAAGCGATTCGGCATTTTCTTTAACTCATACCACATTACTTATCTGTCCTTGCATGAACATCAGTCTTCCCTTATTTACTGTAAATACGCAGATACGGAGGTAAATAAACTGTCGGCCTTGGTTTGAGTGAACTGTGAGAACCAAACACATTCACAATGCTAGATACCCAAGCTACATTTTCTGCACATTTGAGATGGTGAAAATCAGCTCCAGGAATATATTTGTCATAAATGACTGTACTTTAACCAGTTCTGAGGGATCGTTTTAAAACTTAACTACAACATTATGTTTATTTTAAATAATTCAAGAGCGGAGGGGACCTTTCAGGTGGGTCCTGTCTGCGCTGTCAACTGTACTTTATCTTTTTTTTTATTTATTTATTTTTTACCAAAACTGTATTTTGAAATGTCCTGTTTCCGGAAAATATTTACTATTTAATGGAACAGCATCATTAGAACTTCATGAGCATTTATTCACATATGATTTCAAAACCTTGGTTTGATTTTTTTAAAAAAACAAAACTTCCGTTAGGCCAGTGGAGTCCGTGGTCAAACACTGCAGATCTCTCATAACTCCATCTAATATCAACAACACAGTTGCTAAATATACAAAGAGCCAATATGTTAGGAAGGTCTAAAGGAAAATCTATTTGGTGTGAATCACACAACGATTGTGTCTGAGCCTTCCCTGATTACCTTTAAAGTGCTTGTCTCTCCCTCAAGCTCAGTAGATAGAATTTGAGATCAGACTTAAAAGTCATGTGCTTGAAAGCGGGGGAAAAAAGTAGCTGGTGAGTCTCTAGATCCCTCACCAGACTTGTAATAGTGGTTATTTTGAAGCTGTTCGTGAATAGTATTTAACACCTCAGTTCGAGAGCTCTTCCTGGTCATTCTGCTAAATAACCTTAAGAATGTATTTTCATAAAGGATTAAAGTTTTACGGTTATTTCTCTGACAGCAGAATTAAAGTAGGTACAAATAGTAACAAGATTAAATGTAAAATCGTGTTTCTAAATTCATATAACTTTGGACAGTGTGAGTACATGAGTCTCTTTTGTAGTGTAATAAAATATAAGCAAGCACTCATATAATTCATTAATATCTAAAAGCTATTGCACTGAAAATATAAAGATATTATTTCTCCTGAAAGTAGCAGCAAATGAAATATTTTAAGCAGAACAAAAGATAACTTCAGAATTCAAGAGAAAAAAGGCAAAGTAATATTTCTAAAAGTATGATTTCCACCTTAAGTTCGCTGAATGTGAACATTTTAATCTGAGTAGTATATGACAAAGTTATCCGTAGCCTCTATTTACATATATTCTAGAAATACTAGTATATTAAGTTTTAGTTGTGTTCTTTTTATAAATATTTCAGGTTGTTTGATGAACTCAAATTATCTGTTAACTTTGTGTTGATTCCTTAACCAGTAGGTGGAAGATATACATATTGAAGTTCTGTAATTGCTTTTATTTTTACTAAGAGTATTAGATCCAAGAAAATGAACAAGTTACCTTTAACATCAGAAAGCCCTCATTAACATTCAGACTACTCAAAAATGTCCTCAAAGCTACACTTGAAGAGGTATATTTGTTTACACACAGATAAATATAACTTTTCATATGTAAATGTTCTTACGTGAGATACATATGTGGCCACACTTCTCGCCGAAAGCTTTGTCCTGCACAATACAGACAAATGACTCAAGAATGTAGACATTTCTACCATATAACTGTTTGGATTAAAATAGTCCATGGGGAGAGAGAGAAATCTTTCTCCTGGCGAGCATCTCTTTTCGAATAGTCCACAATAAATAAAATTAGATAGGGCACAAACTTAATGTCGATTTGTTTTCAAAGTCAAAGAGGGATAATCACTTGCTTTTCAAAATCAGAAAATCAAGGAGAATGTTTTCCCAGGATGCTAAAGAAGAAGTCCTGTAGATAATTTTGGGAGGAGTCCGGATACAGAGAGTTAGTTACAAGGGAGATGGAGTGAGGGTCCCGAGATCTCGAAAAGGGACGAAGTTTAACTATCTTTGACCTGGAGCTAAGGAAACACTTTAAAACGGAATCTGTCAGGGAACAGCTGCTCGAGAAATGCGTTAAATCGACCGGCCCCTTTGAGCGGGGTTGTCCGTACAGGAGTCTGCTTGGGTTCCAGGACGCAAGTAGTGGGGTAAATCACAAACTCCCCAAGGCGGAGAGATTGGTGAAGACTCTGGCTCAGCTCTGGCGGCGGGCGGGAAAGCCTCTACAAGGAGCAGTAGAGGATCCTGCCTCTGGGCAGGGTTATGAAGCCAGGATGCCGAGCTGCGAGGTGTACATGGAGTGGGAGATGGGGAACGGGGGTGAAGAATTGGAATACCGGGTCAGGATATGGAACTGGGATGCGGGGCGCCTGACTCAGGACAGGGATGCCAGGCAGCAATGAGAAGCCGAGCGGTTGCTCCGCACCCTGATGTGGGCGCAGGATGCAGGGTCTGATGCCGAGTCGGGATACGGGACTGACTCCAGGAGCCGCGCGCACTTGTCAGTTTCCTCTTGGCCACGCCCTGGCGGAGTAGGTCCAGCTCCCCAGTGTTTAACTAAGTCTTGACACCAACGCAAAACGCACGCCTAATTAAATTAATTAGGGATTCTTGTCAATCCTGGATTAATGGCCACTAGCGCAGGCGGCCGAGGCTATCTGAAAACCCGGACAGCCTGGGACCTGCCTTCTCTTCCCGCCCCCTCCCGTCCCCCTTCGCTGTCTTCCCACTCCAGCCCCAGCCTGCTTGGACTCCAGCCGTAATCAATCTCAATTCTCTCTGTCTGTCTGTCTGTCTGTCTCTCTCTCTCTGTCTCTCTCTCTCTGTCTCTCTCTGTCTCTCTCTCCTGTCTCTCTCTGTCTCTCTCTCTCTCTCTCTCTCTCTCTCTCTCTCTCTCTCTCTCTCTCTCCTTTTCCCTTTCTCTCTCTCTCTCTCTTCCCTTTCTCTCTCTCTCTCTCTCTCTCTCTCTCCCCTTGTAACCTCCACTCCCCCACCCCCAGGTAGTGGCGCGGGTGCTTCCCGGGAAGGGGCTCACTCCGAGTTGCGAAGGGAGGTAATTTACTCAGAACAAGGGGCCGCCTTTGCGAAGTATAAATAGTGAGACTTCAAGCGCAGCGTTGCTATCAGATCTGAACTCTCCGCAGGAAGAATTGTCAAAGATCTTAACATCGAACAAGCGCGCTCCGGTGGGGAAGCATCAGTTCCCATTTCCCTCCGCCGGCTTGCCCCTTCCGCCTCTTCCTCCTCATCACTCCTCCTCCACCTCACTCCTCCTCCTCCATCTCCTCCTTCTCCTCTCCTCCTCCTCCTCCTCTTCTTACTTCTTTTCCTCCTTCTACTTCTCCTTTCTCTTCTTTCTTCTCTTCTTCTTTCTCCTCCTCCCTCTCCTCCCCCACCCCCTGCCCCATTGATGTGTTATTATTGGGGGGGTTGGAGCAGTAAAAAAAGAAGAAGGAAAAAAAGAGCGGGGCTCGGCTGGGAGAGGTTGAGTGCGGGGCTGACGGGCATCGGCGGCGATGGAAGAACTTACAGCATTCGTCTCCAAGTCTTTTGACCAGAAAGTGAAGGAGAAGAAGGAAGCGATCACCTACCGGGAGGTGCTCGAGAGCGGGCCGCTGCGCGGGGCTAAGGAGCCGACCGGCTGCGCGGAACCGGGCCGCGACGACCGCAGCAGCCCGGCAGTCCGGGCGGCCGGCGGAGGCGGCGGCGGAGGAGGCGGAGGCGGAGGCGGCGGAGGAGGTGCGGGAGGAGGAGCAGGAGCAGGCGGAGGAGCTGGAGGAGGGCGCTCTCCCGTCCGGGAGCTGGACATGGGCGCCGCCGAGAGAAGCAGGGAGCCGGGCAGCCCGCGGCTCACCGAGGGTAACGGCCTGACCCCCGGCAGCGGTTCCCCTTCCCGCCTTCTTGTCTCTACTAAGCGGGAGAGGACCCCAAGGCTCAGCGGGTTGGGGGGCGGGCTGCAGAGAGGGCCCTTGGATCTCAGTTTGGAAGCTAGAGTATGATGGAGGGGTGGGGGTCCGGTGGTGTGCACGGTCGTGGGTGGGGTCCAAGTGTGTGTGGGGAGGGGGGAGCGTGTGGGGTTTGCGCGCGCCCTTCTCAGATGCTCTCGCTGGTCCCATTCCACTGAAACGCATTTTCACCAGCCGGAGGATGGGGCCGCAGCCCAGACGGCCCGCGGGCGGATGGGGAAGTTCGTGGGGCCCAGTGCGGGCGGGGGTGCTGGCAGCAGCTGGGCCAGGCGGCGGAATTACGGTTAGCATCCAGCTCCGAGTTTGCGAGAACTGCTTTCCTAGGCCTGAAAAAGGGAGAGAGAGGGAAAGGAGAGAGACAGAGAAGATTGGGAGAGGGAGAAAGATTGAGTCCTCCCTCGGGTCATCCGCAGGTTTGGGGCCGCCGCTAAGAACCTCTCAAACTCTGCGAAGACCCTGGATCCCTGAGTCTTGGGGGCCAAAACTTCCCATTCTGTTTGAGCTATGAAGGTAGAATGAGGCCAAAGCAGGCTGAGGTCCAGGCTACCTACGCTGTTTCTCTTGGGAGACGCGTTAGGCTCCTTTTTGGTGGGTTTTTTGTGTTTTTTTGTTTGTTTGGTGTTTTTTTTTTTTTTTTGGTTTGGTTTTCAATATTTACACGATCTGTTACTGCTTCTCGTCATCCACTACTCTGGTTTTGTGTGGGGAAAATCCTTTGGTGCCAACAAAGTGTTAGTAAATGGCTTTATCTAAATGGTGGAGTGTCCTGTACCAATTCAAAGGAGTTTAACAATAAAATTAATTTGGCACTTGGTCCCTGCAGTAACTGGTGTGCTGCCATATTTTTTCAATTAAGAAAATATGTGACATGCGTAGAATCACATATTTAAGCAAGCAATTAAGTTGTTTATAACACGGTCTGTTCCTGTTTAGGCCAATAAGTGGACATTTGGGGGGCGAAATGAAGATTATATTAAGTCTATTAATCAACTGGAAATATGGACATCTTTCTCTTTGAAGCCCCAAAAGTTTGAGAGATATCCATTGTTACTGACACAAACTAGACAAAGCCTTTTCACCCCTCCCTTTGGCAGAATCTAGAGAGTGTGTTTTCATATTTAAATTTCATTACACTGTCAGTGGAAATTTTTTTCTAGTACCTTGGCTCTGAATATTTGCCATAATGTTATCCACTTCCTTCCCGGAGGAAGGGCACATGTCCACAAAACGAACTCTGAGAATTAGAAATGCCCGCAACGCTTAAGATCACCATAGTAAGCATGCCAGGCTGGCCTGAGATCTAGCCCTCTTCTTCCCCTCACCGGGTACCAGATCCTCCTAAATTTGGAAGTGTTGGCATAATTGTCTGACCGCCCAGTGCAGCCTCCCGGGCGTGAAGCAGCAGCTCCGGGCCCTGGGTAAGCCAGCGCGCAAAACGGCAAGGTTAGAGACTGAACCTCGGGTAAACACAGTTTCTGGGATTGTTGATTTCCAAGCTCAGGGCAAGTATTAATTTCTCTGAAGGTCAGCTCTTCCAAAAATGATTTTTAACACTCATGCTGATTGGGAACTTGGGCTAGGAAAAACTGTGAACAGCCTCGACTATCCGAACTCAGCTTTGACACCTTAAAAATACAAGTCTCCGACTCAAGCGCAAAGGACGAAGGTTCCAGAGGGCAGTTTATGTTGATATGGGCTCCCTTGATCACTGCCCGTTGGTATATATATATATATATATCCATAGCCCTCGGGTATCTTTGTGTGCTCACACTTACAGGGCTCTGTTTTTAAAGGGAGAAGGAAGAACAGCAAAGTAGCAACGGATGTGTGCAAACCCAGAGTAGAAAAATGCATATTTTATTAAACATCCGAGCTGTTGGATGCATGAAAAGGCTTTGAGTAACCAATAGAAACCGAGGATTGCGAATGTTCCGCTTGAACCTGTTGATCTCTGTGGGTTTAAGCATTTAGGGTCTAGTCGGCCTTTCTAATGGGGAGAGAAGAGAGGGCAGAGGCAGCGATCTGTTCGGAGGACCACAGGAGGCTGGTTTTCCGCCTCTTGCCTTTTGGCCCGGCGTGGGCGGCGAGCCCTCCAGGCCGCCAACATGGCGTGGCTGCCTCTGCCCAAGCGACCCGGGTAGGGCAGGGGGAATGGGGACTGCCTGGTGGCCCGTGGGTTGTCCGCGGGGTTCGGCCCGAGGCCTAGGTCAGCACCCAGTGGCTGCGGATGCGGCTCCCAGCACGGCGCAGCACACGGGTCGTGTTCTCCTGCTGCGACCCTTTCGCCCAGTTGTTACCAAATTTGACCAGCAAGTTTGAGAGAGACAGAAAGCCATCCGCAGCCCGAGCTGGCCTGAGAACTGCCCAGCACTCTGAGAACCGCGAGTGTGAGAGGCCGGTGCATGGCCTCGCCGCGCCCTTCTGCTGAGACCGCGTTTAGTGACGGGCGGGGCGCGGCGCTTTTGATTTGTTTGTGCGTGGAAGAGAGTGGGTGCACGAGAGGGTGAGTGGAATGGATTTGGTGTTCTCCGGGGAGGGCAGGGGACCGTGGGGTGGATAGTGAGGAGGTGAGTTGAGGCCACAGTTGCAGAGGAGATAGGTGAGTGAATAGCTCATCTTGCCCGCGGACGGTCACTCAGAGTTGATCTTGGCGCGCCTGCAGGATCCTGTTCCTCCAGGCAGGGCGAAGGACGACAGGAACTCCGGGAGGGGGCAGGATCCTCCATCCTTTTTGAGACAAATCTGGTAATGGGATTTACTGTGTTGTTTTTTATCCGTGTGTGTGTGTGTGTGTGTGTGTGTGTGTGTGTGTGCTGTGTGCATGCGTGGACATATGTGTGGCCCTGTTTGTGGTGCCCTCTCCAGTGTCCCCGGAGCTGAAGGATCGCAAAGAGGATGCAAAAGGGATGGAGGACGAAGGCCAGACCAAAATCAAGCAGAGGCGAAGTCGGACCAATTTCACCCTGGAACAACTCAACGAGCTGGAGAGGCTTTTTGACGAGACCCACTATCCAGACGCCTTTATGCGTGAAGAACTGAGCCAACGTCTGGGGCTGTCCGAGGCCCGAGTGCAGGTAACCGGGCTGTAAGGAGATCGAGGCTGGACTCAGAGAGGGAGGAGCATGCCTGGGGTTGGAGAGGAGGCTTGGGGGACACACACCAAGGGTGTGGGTTCAAGTGCTTGGAGTGAGGTGAGGAGGGAAGGGATGTCTTTACAAGAGGTCTTATTTTCCAAAGCAGACCTTAGTCTTATAACCCGCCCCCCTTCCCTTTTCCCCATCCCAACATATGTTCCCAGCAGAAGAAAGCTGTGCTGGGCTTGCTCCCAGAGTTTCTATAAACCACACCCCCCTCGCCTCACGGTGCCTTTAATGTGGTTTAATCCTAATGGGCCTACTTTTATAAGCCTTAAAAAAAAAATCCCACAGAAAACGTTTTATCTTCTGGATGCCTTAAAAGTTACAACGAATATTTTGTTCACTGGAGTTGGGTTTCCTTGAGGATCTGCTCTGGGGTCTAGGTTTGCCAAGCGGATATGCCAATTAAGTTTATAGATGTACGGACTATAAAGAAAATTAGCAACTGTTAAATGCAGAAATTTACAGTCTGCCGTTAGCGGTTGATCTCAAACTGTGTGTGAAACAGTGGAGAAATAAATGCATTCTGGTCACTCTTTGTTCCTTCATTTAACCAAAGCAGTGAACCTGAACCTACAGAAACCTGATTTTAAAACAACCCACATATCTTAATATTGGCATTTCCAAAGTGCAACCCCCAGCAAGTGCCATACCCGATGAAGTTAGGATTGGAGTAGATTTTCTTTACTGGTTGTGCGGGTGAATGTAAAAGTAAGCTTTGGAGGAGCAGTTAAGGTGAAAAATTATATACATACATGCGTACATATCCTAGGTTTATGGAGAACAAATTTAAATGTTTCAGATTGTATTTCCGCTCAAATAATAAGATAGGAGAAAATGATGGTCATTATTTGTTTGAACACATGGAGCAGTTTTAGGCCTGAACATCTGCAGCTGTTACAAAGTATCACTGTAACAGATACTCCCTGGGTCTCTGGACGCAGAGACCACCATCTGCAGCGAACTATGCAATTCTTATGGGGCTTCCCCGCATCTTGTAATAGGATCAGGACAAAAACAGAGCAGTCAAGTTGAAGGGGAAAAGTAATAATAGGCTGCCTTGGTCATCACAGCATCAACGGCAGAGCCTTCCTTTTTAAGCCTCTCCTGCTTTGCTCTGTGTACTGAGATCTCTAGAGGCTCAGCAACCCCTTAAAGACATGATGATAATTATTACAGTTATGAGCATTAGTATCTCAGTTCCAACTCTACTAGGGGGAAAAAGAGGCAAGAAGCCTCAGGCCATGTGAGTTACACAAAGGATGCCACCCTGGCATGAAATCTACCTTTCTATTACACTAAATGCCAGGAGAATTTTTGAAGATTTACATTGACTATGACATTTGCTCTTAAAAACAAGACAAAGCTCAGAAGCAATATTTTACTTTCATGTTTTTTTAAACATGCATTTGTGAATCAGTCAATATACTGTATTATTGGAACATAACGTATTATTAGAGTATAAAAGCACATTTTATTTGAATTTTAAAAAATCTGTCATATTGTCTCTTAAAGTTGGTAAGTTTATTTAAGAAGGTAATATCTGGGATAAAACAGTATCCAGGAGTCATTTAATTCATACCCCCCTTTCGCAGAATGTTATTTTTTTTCTCATAAGAAGTGAACTTTCCTGCTGGTCTTTATTTTTTCATACTTAAAAGTAATTTTTTGAGCTACTTTCTGGATGCTTCTCTACTATCTAACTTGGAGCATGGCTTTTTCTATAGAAGCAAATTAGATTATCATGATAATAGCACAATTATTCTGTTACTGTGTTACACTCTGCTGCACAGAGGAACAGAGAAATTCTAAACTTCTTTGTAGTGAGGCTTTTATGACACTAATTACCTCTTCCCCCACTCTTATTCCCCCACTCCCCCCAACCCCCGCCTTCAGGAAAAAAAAATCACTATTTGCTTTGGTGTTTGGTTTTTCTTGAAGATGAAGCTAATTAATATTACAGGCTATTAATGAGCACATTTTTCTCAGGTCTCACTGGACAAACATCGAAACCCATTATCACTTTGGTATCAAGTATCAGGGAGAGAGTTTTAGGCCTTGGGAACTCTGTAATGTGGAAAGATGAAACCAGGACTAATAGTAATTTATCAGAAAACAATTTATCTTGCAAATGTCTGTGAAATCTATTTTTGTAATTCATTTACATTTTTAACTTTGGAAATTGAGATTATTCTGTGTATTTCAAAAATTGCTTGCTACATCTCCCAATCCATGGGTAAAACACTACCTTTTTTCCTTTTTATCATACTTTTTTAATTTAAAAAATTTTGAGTTATAACATCTAGGTTTTATTTTTTCCCTCTAATTTGTAGGTTTGGTTCCAAAATCGAAGAGCTAAATGTAGAAAACAAGAAAACCAACTCCATAAAGGTATGCTTCTCAGACAAAGATCATTTGGTATTCTAAGTAGAAAGAGAATGAGGAATATTATTACAAAGACAGAAAAATCTTCTTAAAGATAACCATAGTCTTTATTTAAAAACTCTGCTCTGAAGGCAGAATAAGAGTCCTAAAGTTCAGGAGTAAATAACATTTATTTCAATTATGGCAGCAGTTTAGAAAGATGACAGTCCATTTCCCAAGGAATTAATTCTATCTTGGTACCATTTGGAACCCTGGGAAACAATGCTGGAAATATTAACCTCACATTATTGGGTTTTGTTCCTCATTTTTTACAGGTGTTCTCATAGGGGCTGCCAGCCAGTTTGAAGCTTGTAGAGTTGCACCCTATGTCAACGTAGGTGCTTTAAGGATGCCATTTCAGCAGGCAAGTACAGCCCAGTTTCAACCTGTTATTAACTGCAAAAAGACTTAGTCGTTTGCTTGAACTTTGAACACCCCTTCTCTCTGAGCCCCAATGTTGGTGTCAGTTTAGTTGGAGAATCAATTTTGAGATAATATAGTGGACCCACTCCCCTTTTAAAACCTATAGAGTGTCAAGGGCCTACATGTCTAATTTTTTCTGTCCTCATGGGAAACCCACAGAAGCTTGAGGGCAGCAACCAGTCCTTTAAAAATGCACTAAAGATTGAGCTTGAGGAGAGGAAGAAAAGGCTTTTTGATTAAGATTTTGTCAGATGCGATACAGAGGATAGTCTTCTGGTGTTTCTCGGGCAACTCTCTAAATATTTTTCTAGGTATTTTCTACCTCTCCGTCACATTAACTGTTTCTGACAGAAGAAAAAGAAATAAATAAAAGTACTCCCAACTCAGACTTGATTTTTTTTTAAAGCTGTCTCTGCAAACAAAGCTTCATCTCTAGTAGAGAGGGAAGCCTTGCCTTGGTCTTCCCAGGGATGCTCTGCCTCTGCAAACCTTTCTTAGCCATAAAGAAACCTTTAAGACTACATTTTAAAAGGACAGCCTGCAGCACTGATTTAATCCTGGGAAATCCTAGTGCTCTGAACTCCCCACACTCCACGCCTAAGGGCACAATTGTTTCCCATCCAGTGCCTGACCTACCTCATCCTCAGCCAGGATCCCTGCCTAGTAGGACTGTGAAGTCATGAATTAGCTCTCAGTTGCCAGTGCCTTGGACTGGGGAGACACATGGGTGCACCCATGTGTTGAGGGTTAGTGTTAGGGAGATCTTAGCTTTCTTGGCACCACAGGACTCTGGTATCTTGATGCTAGGCTTTTGAAGCCAGACAAGATGACTGGAGAAAGAGAGGGGGTGGTCTTAAAAGGAGACCCTTACTACTCAGAAGGTGATCTGCAGGTCTGCAGCATCAGCAGCACCTTGGAAGAGTGTTAGAAATTCAGAATATCAAACCCCAACCTAGACCTTCTGAATCAGAATCTGCATTTAAACAAGATCCCCAGGTAATTCTTATAGTAGTAAAGATTGGACATACTAACAATTGTGCTAATTGTATGAAGATGCAGTAACTTTCCTAAGTGACTTACAAGGTCTTATGGTTTGCTCGTTGGTACTTTAGTGCTTTAGTAGCGAGGTAAGAGGTGTATGACAACATCAAGAGAGGAGGGTAATGGCCTTCTCCCCATCTTTCCAACACACCTCAACACACCATTGTTATTTTGAGAAGGGCAATGTTTTAGCATAATAGCACCGTCTCCTTGAATGGACGCAGCTCCCGAGGGGGCGGCCACATTCCTGCAGTCGCATGTCCCCTGGGCCCACAGAGATAAGCCACACAGAGCGAGTTGCAGAGACTCAGGGGTCACTGGGTATCCCTGTGGTGCCCCAGATTCTGTAACAGACTGAAAAAGTCAGCCAACTGCCCCTTTCCCGTCCCCCGCCCCAGCCTTCTCCTGAGCCAAGGTGGACGCCGTTAATGTTCTGTTTCTATTCTGTTGTCACCCTAGGATAGTCATTGCAACGTGACGCCCTTGTCCTTTCAGGTTCAGGCGCAGCTGCAGCTGGACAGCGCCGTCGCGCACGCGCACCACCACCTGCACCCGCACCTGGCCGCGCACGCGCCCTACATGATGTTCCCGGCGCCGCCCTTCGGACTGCCGCTGGCCACGCTGGCCGCTGACTCTGCCTCTGCCGCCTCCGTCGTGGCTGCCGCTGCTGCTGCGAAGACCACGAGCAAGAACTCTAGCATCGCGGATCTCAGACTGAAAGCCAAAAAGCACGCGGCCGCCCTGGGTCTGTGACGCCAACGCCAGCGCCTACGTTGCGCCTCCAGCGCAGTGCGCAGCCTACGCCCCCTCCGTGCCCCGCTGTTTCTCCGTTACCCCTTCCGGACCTCCGGAGCCGAGCCTCTTTCCGCTCAGCTGATCTCCCCTTGCCTGCTTCCGCATCTCGAACACGGAGGGCGGGACTCTGCGCGGGACCCGGGATCCCACAGGGCGCACCAATTCGGTGGCTCCTGACCATTCATCTACCCAAGGGCCTAGAATTCAGCTTTGTTAGGGGCAGTTTTGGAGAAGTCTGGAGAGAAATTGGACAAGGAAGTGCAGAGACGGCGGAGTGTGCTCATGGCAAAGCTGCAGTGATGGACTGGCGCAGAAATAAAAATCTTGTTAATTAAAAATGAGCAAAAAAAAAAAAAACAAAAAGAAGGGAAACTTATTTCTTACTGCTAGTTGGCAGAAACTGAAATCGGAGAGCGAACTAAGGAACAAGAAGATTAAAAAAATTAAAGTATTTTATACATTTAAAATATGGAAAAATAACCTGGACGAATCTCGAGAGAATGGGGGGTGGGGTTGGGGAGTTACCAACTTAAAGTGTATGGTTTTTTTCCCAATGGGCTAAGAAGGCAAAACAGAAGGAAGAGGTATACTTATTTAAAGAATTAAGATGAAAAAAGTACGCAGCTGGGAAGTTCACAGGTTTTGAAACTGACCTTTTTTTCTGCGAAGTTCACTTTAATACGAGAAATTTGATAAGAGAGGCGGGCCTCCTTTTACGTTGAATCAGATGCTTTGAGTTAAAAACCACCACGAATGGAAGAGCAAGAAGAGGGAAGACAGTGTGAAAACGAGGAGAGAAAAATGATAATACAAAAAATGATACCGCAGACAGTGATTTCTCTGAGAAATTATTATGGTAGAACTGTCCAGACTGCTGACCGTAAATTCCGGCTTGCATGTTACTTGTATTCCATTGATGGTGTCTTCCCCCCTCCCCACTTTATTCACATGCACTTACTTCATTTTCATCTTCAGTATGAAAAACAATACCAAAAGCGTCTGGAAATTGATATATCTCTATATATTTTTGCCCCGTCTTTGATCTTGAGGGACAAAAGAAAAAGGTCGAAGGGAAAAATTTTTACACTCTGATTGTCCTAAGAAAACGGAGGCGGGCAGAAAATGTGGGGAAAGGAAAAAGAAAACAAGAAGACCAAATGAAATAATGAAGGTACAGCGCCTCACACGGTGCCTGACACACACATAGTAGGCGCTCGGTGATAGTCCCCTCCCCTCCCCCTTTCTTGTATGCCCTCTTGCTGATTACCTGAAGTCCTGTTTGAGGACCATGCTTTATTCCCCCTCTCTATTCTGTCACATTCACCTTAACACCCAGCTAGATACAGGCACTAGGTTTGTGTAAAATATGTTGATACACACGAACAAAGTTTATTTTGGCTATAATGTGTGAACTGATGGTTGACTTTCAACATTTGCATTTTATCTCACAAAGATGTATATTCAAGTAATTTTTGTTTGTTTGTTTCAATTCATGTACCTGTTTAAACTGGGGTACCCTGGACTAAGCAATCCATATCCCAGTTCTCTAGAAAGCCTCCTTAGTTGTTTTTTTTTTCTTATAATTTACAAGAAAGAGGAAAAGCTCTTTTAACTGAACTTTGGTACGCAGTTGAGCTTTGTAACTATTTGTTCTCCATGAAAACAAATTATTTATATTTTCCATATTTTTTCTAGTGTATTAAGTTATTTTAAACAGAAGATGCTGTTATTTCATGACATTGTCGTTACAAAATGTTTCGGTTTCATTTCTGTTAAAACTTTTAAAATAAGTGCCAAGTATTAATTGAAGACACTTTGCGATCAACTGAATGAAAATAGTATTGTTTCATTTGATGGGGTTCGCGTCATCTTTGTTCCCGTTACTATCAAACTATCTGGGATAGTCATTCCATCTTACTTTTTGATAAATGTATATCTATCTCTCGATTATACCAACTTGGAAAGCGCTTGCCTCTGCTCCTACGATGCCGCATTCAAGGGGTCATGAGAATGGTGGCTCTATGGCTCTCATTAGCGCTGAATGAACCCCACCCACCCCCCCATTTTATCCAACCAGCATAGAAAACGGATGGATTTTACACGAAGTCAATAAAGGAACAGATAATATGTAAAATAACAATAGAGTAACCCCTTTTCCAAGACGAACTCTCGTTCTTCATTTTGCGGCGCTTTCACCCGTGAAGTTTATTTAGGGGACACTTTGGGGAGGAAGGAAATCGAGATCGCACGGCGCGAAATCCACCTGGGTTAATTGTGGCATAATAGACACGCGGTTCCCAGGTCGCCGACCCTCCCCGGGTTTGGGCAGGCGATGCTGCTTTGGGATTAGGGCAAGAGCCGCGGAGTGGGGCGGAGGCCTGGGAAGGGCGGATCCTCCAACCTCCTACTCCAGTTTAGCTCTTGGCCCGCAGCAGCTTCTTTGGTTAAATTTAGGAAAAGGCAGAAGCCAGGACCGTATTTAGGACAAGCTGGGTCTTAGCCGTCTTCAGAACACCGAAGAGTCCTTCCACCCCTCCTCCTCTTGGCCCCCTCTCCCGGAAGAAATCCCACTTGTAAAGCTCGAAGGCGCTGCCTGTTTGGGGGTACGTAGAGACCGGGAAGGATCGGCCCTGGCAAGGCCCAGGACAGGAATTTCTTTTCCCGCGCGGGGTCTAAATGGGGGGCACCCCCCCGCGAAAATTGACGGTATCCGGTGTGGCCCTTGGGGCCCCCTTTGGGTCGGAGGACGCGTAGAGGAAACCCCCCAACCCCCAGACAAAGCCCGCGTGCTCCAGTCGCTCCCCCAGCCCTGCCCGGCCACCCCACCCGGATTGAGCTATTCCTCGGCGTCTACGTGGGTGATTCGTTTTTATTTATCTTCAGCTTTCATAGATTTTTGACCAGGATTTGGGATGTAGTCAGCGCTCAGGCTTTGAGGGTCTCCCAGTTGACGAGCTTCCCTAGTTTTCATAATAAACATCTGCCTGGGGCGGGGTGCGCTTTGAAGCGGCCGCGCTGAGCCTCTGGCCTCGGCCGAGTGGCCTCGGGCGAGCTCCTGTCGGCGCCGGGGTCGGAGGTCCAACCCAGCAGGCTCCAAGTCTCAACCCTCATCCAGTCCCCGACGCGGGTTCGGACGTTTCCCGAGGCAACTCGAGGGAGGTCGAAGGTCAAGGGAGAACTTGGGTCCAGGGAGTTGGCGGTTCCGACTCGGGCCCAGCGGTGGGCGCAGCCAACTAAGAGCACAGCCTGTTTCCGCGGCCGAGCTCGGGGGAAGCCTGAGGTCACAGGGGGCGGTGCGTCAGGACCCAGGCGGGCTAGGCGCCCGGCATCGAGAAGGGGGCGCGGCAGCGTGGCCTCAGTGGGCCTGGGACGTTCCGGGCGGCAGGACCCAGGTGGGCTGGGCGCGGTGCCCCGCGGGGGTCGGCCCCGGTGCGAGCGCGGGTGCCGAGGAGCCCGCGGAAGCAAGCGGGGACCCCGCGCCAGAAAGGCCAAAGTTTCTTGGCCCCGCCCGCCCAACTTGAGCCTTGAGCCTGGGGTAATCGCGAGTTATTGGCGCCGGGGGCGTCCTTGCCTCCTCCCGCGTCCGCTCTGCCGAGACTCAGCGAAAGCCAAGGCTGCCTTTTCTGGTGGTCATGGCCGGGTCCCTCGGGTCCAGTTTCCCACACACTCGCGCGCAGGGCCAACTTTTCTGGAGCGCCACGGCCCAAACTCTCGGGCAGGCGGTTCTCGCAGTCGACGAGCTTCCGTAGTGTTCCAAAGCCCGAGTTTCCAGAGCCACCCGAGAACGGATCCCCAGGGTCTTCACTTCAAATTCAAATAAGGCTCAACATACGTGTTCTTTTGGTCGAAACTCAATAATCGTAATAAATAATTAATTAAAAGTTTGCCTCCTCTGTCTCCTTTCCCTCCAAATCTTTCAGGGTTTCCAAAGCCCTTGAGAGCTGCAAAATTCATGACTGGGAGAAACTGCGCTAAAGGATATTATTCAAGACATTATCAGTGTTAAGGACCCTATGATACAAGAGGCCCGGTGAGATCAGAGGCCTTTGCTTGAAGCTGAACTGATAAATATCTATTTTGAGTTTTCCCCCAGATTTATAACTTTTTAGATACTCAGATGGTAATACTTTAGTATAATGCAATGCTCAAATTTCTGAACTATTTTGATTTCTAAAAAATGTCTTTTTGGCTTCAGTGACATGGGATCCTGTTATTTTTTCACAAATCAGTTTACATCATAAATTGCAAACATTTGCAATAAGATCTCAAGATTGTTTATTTTATGTAACCTCAAGCACTTGACTATGTTAAACACCAGTACAGAAAGTCTGTAAAATCAGTTTAATGTGTGTGAGGGAATTAAAGGATCACTCCTTTTCATCACATAAACAAAGCATTTAAGATTGTTTTGATTGTCAGTCTCCCAATTTTTAAACAGTCCTAACAGTTGGCTATTAATTTTAAAGTCATTCTGTGCAAAAATAATTACTAAAGTTATATCCTGTTTAATTAAATGTTTCTGGGAAGAAAATGGTATTCTACACTGGGAAATGGGTGATTGTTTTGTGTTATATTATTTTAAATTATTTTAGGTCAATGTTTTGTGTTACATTATTTTAAATTATTTTAGCTCAAATATAAATAAAGTCTGCTAATTCCAGTGTGGGGGGGGGGAACTGAAATGGTTTCTTAATGTGCCATTAGAACAGTTAGTCAAAGTGCATTAAAGGAATGTCACAAACCCAGAAGTAATAAATATGTCATTTTAATGAGAGTGTTAACTTATGGATAATTTATTCAAGGTAGTTTTTACATTTTACATGGAATTTCTTATTATGACCTGCCTGAGTACTGTGATGCTTGTTCTTCAAAATCTAATTTATCTAGATTTGGAAATACATAATTCATAACTCCTGTTGATATATTTATACACATGCCGAATTTTAAACTCTTACAATATGTTTGCATGTTTACTTGCATGTTTTCAAGACAACTGAAATAAAAACATACAAAATGTTAAACATCATATTGAAAGCAAGTGCTTGGCCTATGTGTGAAGAAAAAGTAGTTGAAAATTAAAAATTAAAAAGGATTCGATAATTTTCAAGCTCCAATATAGAGTGAACACTGAAATAGTTAAGACAGGGAACATTCTTATATAAGAAATATGAAAATCTCCAAGAAAGACTTACAGATGTGAGCTTATAACACTTCTCATGCCTTGGCAATCCTTTTATGTCTCTAATTCATGAAACAAAAAATCCTCAAGTCTTAGTGTATTTTGTTTTGGGTATTTTATGTGTCAGTCAAGGTAACCATCGCATATGCCTTCAGTACAGGAAAATTTAGTATAGTACTTACATGGAGTTCTATCGGCATGAAGAAAGGTTTTAGAATACAATCAAATAAATCACAAAGGGAGGCATAAACACAGCTTTTTCCCCCTTGTTGAACAATTGCTTACATATCCTGAGCAAGGATCTTTGTAGATTCTTATTCAGGCAGTGCAAAATAAGTTAAGGGCACAGACTCTGGTGCCAGACCTCCTAGATTCAAATCTCACTGTTGACATTTACCCGTCCTGTGATTTTGGATGAATTAATCTCTCTGTGCCTCAGTTTGTTTGTTTTTTTAATCTATAAAATGGGGATAAAAATAGCACTGTTTTATGGGGGTGTTAGGAAGATTAAATCAGTTAATATTTGTAAAGCCCTAAGGACAGTGTCTTGCACTTGTATATATAAACCATATATATAATATATAATATTTATATAAATATATAATATTTACTTTAATAAAAAGGCCAATAAGCATTCACCTTGTAACAAAAACCTTAGCAGAAGAAAATAATGCAAGATTGGTACGAATACTTCTGTGTGGGGAAGAGGAAAACATTGCCTACTACTTTGTGATTGTAGCTAATTGCTTAGCCTCTGGAGCCTCATCTGGAAGATGTGGCAAATATCACAATGTAGTTAGGGGGTTTAGCTATAAAAGCGATTTGTAGATTGCACAGTGCTATATATACACATGACAGATAGTATTGTTACTCTGTGATGTACAGCTAATAAGGTGAGATATTAGGTGTGGCACTTGCCCTCAAGGGGCTTACCATCTAGGAGGAGACAGTTCATAAATACATATGATAGTGTTAGGAAGCATGTGCTAAATGCACTTGCTTAAAGATAGTCAGACACGTTGTTTGCATCTGAATGGCCGTACATGTGAGGCCTGTTGCCCTGTTTTGGGGAACAGCTTTCCTTAAAAATGAGTAGCCTTATAAAGGAATGGTGGAGCAACACCCAGAGGTTAAGAAGCACGCTTTAAATTAGAGTTAAATCGTATGTTGTTGCCATGGTTTGTGTTCCATAGGACCATCTGCGTTTTCATTGGCTGTCCATGTTTGAGGATCATTAGCAGTAAAATGACAAAAGATGCAAAGGCTGCTGACCAACAATCGTTCATAGCAGTTTGAAAACATATAATACAAAGGAAGGAATGTTTAATTACTATTGTAAACACCTGTAACATGAATAATTGAGGTCTAATTACAGACAAAATGAAGAGGTCCTCCTTTCCAATGCCTACATTTAGTTATATTACTAATACTTGCTTCATATTTTATATAATATCGAGTTCAGAACACTTTTTACACATCTTAGTTTGGGAGTCAGTGTGATGTCGTGGTATGTGACTAATCTTTAGAGGCAGATGCTCCTGAGTTCAAATCTCAACTATACCATGTATTAATTAGATGTGATATTTCAGGTAATTTCTTAGCTTACGAGAGGCTATGTCATGTCTTGCCACACATCTTGCAGGTTGTTGTGAGGATCAAATAAAAAGATGTGCAAAATGCCTGGTATACAATGAGTTTCCACAAATGGACTTTTCTATTTTCATTATTTAGCTTTTAAATTATTGTCACATAGAGAGAATTTTGAATTTACCTGTCTGTGATTAGAAACATTTTTGGAAAATATTGGGACGTAGTGTGCATTTTTGTTTTAATTCCTCAATATAAATACTGATTATGTGTGTGTGTGTGTGTTGTGTGGCCTGGAGTTTGGAATAAAACTCTTTATAGGTTGAGTTTTTGGGAGACTATGACTTTAAATCTATCCCTTTGTATAGAATAGAGAGGGTTCTATCTTCCTCCCTGATAACACAAAGGGGTTTTTAATGCAGAGGTTACCCAGAGTCTCTGACCTCCAGCCCTTTATATTCTGGAATATCAGCATACAAATTGAGACCTGGCATTAACTCTCTAGTCACTTTGATATTAGATTGATTGTCCTTCTGTTTGCTTATTTATTGAATACATTTTTTATGCTTCCGTGCTAAGGAAGAAGAAAATAAACTACCCATAAAAATGATTTCAAAAGTCCATCAACCTTTCCAAATTTTTAGTACTCATGCTACATTGTGTTTTGTATTACGTTTACTGGCATTAGTGGTTTAAAATATAATTACCTGTCTTGTGGGCAATATATTTATTTACTGAAATTCTCACTTGTCAGCAGTTGTGTTTCTTTTAAGGCTTATATAGTTTCCATTAAAACTTAGTCTTGCCCAGCGCTCATTTAAAAGGATCCAGGACCCTCCCTGGGGCGGGGAGCGGGGGGGTGGGGGAGGGCGGCGGGGAGGGAGCACAGTTAGGTCTAGACCAAAACTTTATAGACAGGTGAAATTAGGTGGAATTAGCCATCAAAGGAAGGTTTGGTAGAAGAGAGGTTGGTCCTCTGTTTTGCCTTGGGAGTAATGGGGACGTGCAATAGACAGAATAAAGGCCCCTCGAAGATATCCACATTCTAGTGTACAGCATAGGAAATATAGTGTTGTGATAGCATTGTGTGGTGTCAGATGATTGCTGGACTTAATGGTGATCACTTCTTTAGGTATATAAATGTTGAATAACTCTGGTATACACTTGAAACTAGTATAATGTGGTATGTTAGCTATATTTTAATAATAAATATTTTACAAAAGAAATAATAATCACATCCTGATCCCTGTGAATATGTTGGGTTATATGGTAAAGGGGAATTAGTTTGCTGTGAAATTGATGTTGCTAATCAGCTGACCTTAAAATAGGGAGATTATCCTGGACTGTTCAGGTGGGCCCACTGTAATTAAAAGGGTCAATAAAAGTGGAAGAGAAAGGCCAAAGAGGAGACTCAGAGAGATGTGACTAAGGGAGAATGATCAAAGAAATGCAATGTAGCTGGCTTTGAATATGGAGGAGCCTAGGAATGCAGGTGGCCTCTACAAGCTGGAAAAGGCAAGGAAAGGAATTTGCCCTAAGGCCTCCAGAAGGAACACAGCCCTGCCCCTACCTTGATTTTAGTCCAATGAAACCTGTGTTAGACTTTTAAGCTATAGAACTGTAAGATCATCAATTTGTGGGGTTTTAAGCCACTAAGTTTGTGGAAATGTGTTATAGCAGCAATAGGAAACTAATACAACAAATTTCTGAGTAATTTTTAATGCCAACGGGCCTTTGTTCAGTGGCAAGAGTCTCCCAAAACTTAGGCCTGGGATACTTTGCTGTACTGTAGAGTATGCTCTTACTCTGGCAAAAATATCTCCATATGTCATTCAGCAGAGTCCCCCACAAATCTCTTTTATTATAAAATGAAGCCTATGGAGGAAATATGCAAGATGATGTATATTCCTTTATGAAAAGTAAGTCAGCATCGAAAATCCTTGCCTTGTTTTATTATCCTCGTTCTTATTTATTTGTCATCTTCTGTGTATTATTATTTACTTTTTAAAAAGTATTTAATATAGAGAAAAGGACTGTTAGTTTCAAGCTCTGAAGTTCTTTGCTAATGCGCTGAAAGGAAATAGCCTGAGCAATTTGAGCTTGTCTGTCAAGTTGGTCAAGGTAGAGAGTAATGTGGTCTGGGGTTCCCAGAGCCCATTGGACCTTTGACCTTTTCTGTTGAGACTATTGATCTAGGTTAATAGTCAGCACCAGTTGTGCTGTTTGTTGGAGGAGTTGTGTGACTGTGTGTGCAATTCCTCATTGAGTACAAATGAGTCACCGACTAACTCAGAGGATAATTGGTCCTTTTTGTAGTTTTCCAAGATCAGGGTGAAGAATTAGAATAGATGGGTCTTGACAGGCAGGGGGAAGATTCATTTCTGGAATGTTGCAGTTGTATTAGAGACAAAGTATTGGATCTGGGTACAGAGGTGATTCTCTTTCATGCCATGAACTCTCCTCAGCAGAGGGCTGCCCGGGGAATCAGGTGGGGATAGGGATTGCTGGATACCATGATACCTTCTGAGGTTAGTGGAGCAGTGAGAGGGCTTTAGTCCTATTCCACCTACTCTACCGTCCACCCTTTCCACCACCCTCAGATACCTCATTTCACTTTAATTGGGTACAGAATGAGATAGTCAGCAGGTCAGTGGGCTGAATATTTAAAGCTTGGTTATGCTCTTTGAATGACCGAAATGTAGACTACAGAACAAAGGAGAAACTCCTTCCTAACAGTATCAATTCCTGTGATCCTCTCCTTACCAGCTCTTTACTACTTAGGGGAGAAATTTTCTACCCACTCTATGAGACGCACTCATTTTTTATCTTGAGCTACTTCCCACCTCTTCCAGCTTATCAGTCCTTCTCCGCTCTTCCAAGTTACTCGTTCTAGAAGCCTAGCTGCACATAACTCATTTATTCATTCATTCAACAGATATTTATTAAACACCTACTATGTGCCTTGGACTCTTTTTTTCCTTTCTGCTTTAAACTATTAAAATATCCTTTTCTGATTTCTACTTGGAGTCCAACATTGTTGGAGGCAGTGGTGGTTGAAAAGGAGGGAAAGGTATGGTTGGCATGGGATGGAGATGGGAGGCAGGGCAAATTGTAAGTAGAGAAAGACTAAAGAAAAGGAGATTAATTAGTAAGTAGGCGAAACTAGGAGAAGACTCTTACTAAACCCTGATGTCCAAATATATGCTGTAACAGCTACTTAGTAAGAAATAATCGCAGGAATGGTTTGGGATGCTTCTGTTTGCTTCACAGAAGATATTTGTGTCTCATGACCCAGTATAACTTTTTAAAATATAAAAATAAATAATTCCTTAAACATTCTTTTAAATCTTAAGGACAGAAGCTTAAATAAAATAAATTAACTTCAAACTATTCAATAAACATTTGAGCATCTATTGAAGGCTTGTCACTGGTAGCCTGTGGGAGACAGGAAGATAAAGATGGTCAAGAGGAGGTGCGTCATCTTGGAAATGTCTGTAGATCTTCGAGGAGAGAAGCGTGGGAGGCAGGGAGTACCCAATGTGGAGGCACCTCCTGTAGTGTGCATTCAGGAAGAGCGCTGAGACCTATTTTCTTTCTTAAAGAGACAAATATACTCTAATTTTTCTTTCTAAATTATATCTTAGTACTAATAATTATATAATGTATATTAAGAAAAATGTTTACCTTCTTTAATTTAGTTATGTCTTCCCTTCCTTTCTTCTTTTCTCCCTTCTGCATTAATAGCTTAAGTAAATCTTTTACTGATGTCTTTGAAATATATCCAAATCTAAATATTTTCTGTTTCCATTTATCGTCCTATATTTACTTTTCATTTTTATCTGTTAAGATTTGCCCATATTGCTGAAGTCACTGTAATCCTTTGACTGCTGTATAATATTCTACTGAGTGCACATAGCAATCTATGCATCTATTCTCACACTGTTGGACACTTGGATTATTTCCAGGTATATATAGAAGGTACTTAAAGCCATGAGCCTGGGTGTAATCGCTAAAAACTATCTAGAGAGAAGAGAATCAAAGACTGTACCCTGGATGGAGTGCTCCATCATTAAGAGATTGGGGAGAAGAGTAGAAATCAGTTCAAGGAGACTGAAAAGGAACTACCAACAAGGTAGGAAGAAAACCAAGAGAGCACAGTGTCCTGGAAGCCAAGTGAAAAAAGTTCATCAAGGAAGAGAGAGTGAGGGCTGAGAACTGACCATTGAGAATTGACCATTATACAGGTCATTGGTGATCTTGATAAGGCAGTTTGGGTGGGGTGGTGGAGGCCAAAGCCTGATTAGAACAGGAATCAAAAACTCTCTAACTGCTGCTCTCTGAGAGTCTACTTTCTCCCTCTTCAAATCCATTCTTCGTATCATTGCCCCTAATTATCTTCGTAAATCACAGATCAGATCATGTGACTCCTTGGCTTATTTTTCAGAAGCTCCAAACTGCCTGAAAAATTAAGTTCAGACTTGCAATATGATGTTTAACCTGATTTTGCACATATTTTTTCCTGTTTCATCTTCTGCAGCTGCTCCACAACCTACCCTGTGCTCCCATTGGAGCTACTGCCAGTTCCTGAATGTCTTACTGTTGTCAAACTTCTGTTGATGCTGGAATGCCTTTTCCCAGATCCCCTTTGTGCTGTCATAGAATTTTGAGCATATATCTACCAGAGCTTCATTACTGTGCAGTGTAATTATTTATGTGATTGTTTCTTTCAATCAGAATGTGAGTGCTTTGAGGGCAAGAATTGTTACTTCGTTCTTGTAGCCTCTCTAGAGCCAAATAGTAGGGACAGACATGTAGCAGATTCTCATTAAGTGTTGGTGGAATGAATAAGCCTGTGAAAAAATATACCAATGCTATATTCTTTTTAGATGTTTAGTGGAGACAAAGCTTAGTTCTCTGAGGGTGGTTTTAATTTTTGGAACTAGCCAAAGGCTGTTTGGCATTAAGTCTGATGAGGAAGCTGGGGAATATAAATTTTTATTACATATGAAGTGTAGAAAAAAATTAAGCATGGCTGTTTTGTGATAGCACATTTTCTTATATGGCTCATAAAGGACATTAACGATTACTGGTACTGATTTGCTTAAGGCGATTTCAAAGGTGAATTTCTAAAAACATTTTCAACAGTGACAGTATTGCTGGATAAGTGTTTCTCAGGGTGACTACCTCGAAGGACAAGACACTTGGATCAGTTAAACTCTGGTATCTATGTTAAAAAATCAGTATCATTCTTTTAGTCATGTCTTATTTTCTGGAGTGAAGTTTTACAAGCTAAATTTCACATTATCCGCTGCGTATTTAACTCTTTTCTTTGTAACTATTATTTTCAATTCTTTTTTTTTTTTATAGGTATTGTCTTTCAAAGTAGCAGCATTTGAAAATTCTATTAAAATTGTTTATTTTTTAAAAAAACTACTCATAGGACCATTAACTAAGACCAGATTTAACACCAATTCCAGTAGCTGATCTCTATTGTGAATGAATATACAGCATTTGTTATGATCTTTTGTTTACTGATTTTCAAGCAGTTTTCAATCTGTGTGACACTGATCAGATCCAAGCCAATTTGCACTAATTTTTCAAGTCACTTTTCATGAAGCAGTGTATCAATGCTTTACCAAGTTCAAATGTGTAACATCTGCTCCCCTTCCCCTGATAATTTTACAGTTCTCTCAAGAAGTCAACTACTTTATCAACCACGGAATGTGTTTTATAAGTCTCCATTATTGCCAGTGATTCTGTCACCTTTTAGAATTTCCTCTCAATTTTATTTGCCAAGTCTTGATAAAATACTTATTAGTTAGGCATCTGACATAATTATTCTTCTAGTGGTAACACTTTGTGACTCTAGGTTCACTTGGATTAGATCTATATATAATCTTTTCAGTTATTATGATTTAAAAGATGCAAGCAATAAAATCTGTGTTAGTCATTTTTGTTCATATCCTGGGAGAGATGTTATTCAGACTTGCTGATTGGTATATGTTTTCAGGTTTGAAGTATTCACTTACCTGCTCTTTGTCATTAGCTGTGTTTTTTTTTTTTCCTAGGTGCCTTTTACAGTTCTCCGTCTTTACCATATGTTAAATGGATATTATGCTTGCAACAGCATGCCTTACAGAACAGTAAAATGTCTGTGCATGTAGAGAAAGTTGACTCATGTAGCCTTTGGATACAGATTGAAGTTTTTGATGCTTCTGTCATCTCACTGATGTAGGTGAGTTGTGCTTAATAACATTTGCTTTCGAGGGCTTGGGAGTAATTGCTAAGTACATAAACAGAGAAAAGTTTGCCTTGTAATTAATTTTTCAAGCAAATTCAAGAAGATTTCATGCAAATACTGCATTTCTTTATGAGTTAGGCCCTGAGGTCATTGTGTTTACTGAAGAGTTCAGTTAATTGAATAAAAATATGAAGATCCTGTATTGAGTACCCTTGCACTGGTTAACAGATATTTTATTTACTTTTACACATAAGTTAAAAGTGAATTAACAAACTGTTTAAGAATCTAATGAACACATTTGATAGTCACATGAATTGAAACATTGGTTATGATTTATCAAGGATTACTCAAGTATTAATTAACTGACAACTAGAACTCTGCTTTCAACATTCTTTTATTTCCTTTGATTAATCTTATATACATTATAGATTAGTCAGTTTCTCCCTCTTTATATAAAATATTTAGCTTTTGAAGTGTTTTGACATATGGTAAACTTCAATAAGAAAGCAGACTTTTTCAGTTTTGAGAAATGTAAATATATCATTCTGTAAGAAATTCCAAAATGTTGGCTATGGGACAATGGAAACCACATGTAGTTTTTCTCCAAATCTCAATATACAAGTAACTGCTTTCAACACATCTTTTCTGTCTCCAGTTTTAATATTAACTACTTGATTAAATGTTAGACAGAGCAAAGGCCATTTTTGTCAGGCGTCACTAATATTCATATTGTTTCCAAAGGATGAAAAACATTTAGTTCTGAGTATTTACCACTCTTTTGTGGCTTAGTGATAATTAACTGGTATTGGAGATACCATCTATTTATAATTTAAAGTTCTAGAGCTGGGGATTCATTGGCTGAATAAAAGCTATGATGCTTTGTTTTATTTTTAATTACTAAATGACAACTTTACATTCTTTCTGTTAAACTACAATTTAGAATATCAATTTTGGAAATATATTCAAAATAGTGCTTTTTCTAAAATCAAGGTTAAAATTTTTCTGTTTTCAATGTTATGTGTATAGATATAAATGTTCTGTTCATTAAATTAAAACAGTTCACCAATGACCATAGTTCTTGCATTTCTATAAATAAAAGAAATAACTAACATTAAATAGGGGTGGCAGGAATTCACATTTATATAGCACGTGCATTTCTAAGCTTAAATTTTAATTTCATCTCAAAAGTAAATCTGAATCTAGAAAGCTTTCTCTAAGGATAAATGATTTAAAGTTAGTAGGACATACTTTATAAATGAATGTATATGCCTTTGGAGTCAATGATTCTAAGTCAAGAAATGGTATTATGTCAGAGGTCAAACAGAGAGACTCAGAGTAAACATATTTAGGATTTGCTTTCTTTGTATAAATATTTAAAATGATGCATCAATATATATCAAATGAAGAAGAGTGCATTATTCTTTGTGTATAAGTAAAATCAAAAGTCTGCATTTTGCTTTCTATAAAAATATGGCTACTCTGTTTCTCAAGATGCCAATCACACACAAATGAAAGCTTTTTTTAAAGTCAATTTTTTGCATAGTTCCAAATTCTCAATTTATATCTGCTCTGTTGTTATTTATGGATATTCGTGTGTGTTTAAATATTTTTTTATTTCTGTAAAATTTATGAATCATTCATGTAAACGTAGAAATACCATCAAATCAATACATTCCTTTGGAACATTACTTTTGTATTTCTGAGATTTTAGAATTTTTCCTCATTAATTATGAGCTAAAGCACATTAAAAGATGCATTGTAAACAGATGTGAAATGAGAAGGTTGAATATGATGTAAGAACTTTCTGTCTTTTAAATAGAAAAAATTGTGTCACAAAAATGTTTTCATCTTTATAATATAAAACATGGGCAATCTCAAGATAAAATACTATCTAAGTTTATACTTTTTTTTTTTTTTTAAACATCAGAGGATTCTACATCCTGGATGAGCAAGGACTCTCTTCTAATTATTTCACCAGGCAAATTTATCCACTGTTGGATTATTCTCAATCAAAATGTTTTCTAGAATTCAGACTAAATGCATCTTCTTTGTGACATTAGTCTATTGCTGTTTATATCAATACTCTCATACAAAGTGAATAGTTCCTCTCCTCTGTTCTTACTGCTTTCAGCTATTCATCTGTGGGGATGGAGGTAGGTAGGTAGGATTGTGGTGTGAAATGAGGATGACATTTTTGTGTTTTGACCAGAGTAATTTGGAACTTTTTTGCCCTCATGCTTTCAAAGTATAGGTTTTGTTAAGATGTCAGCTCCAGTCACATCAATGAAGAAAGCAGCTCGTAAGTCCTTGAAACTTTACTCTTATTAGATGTTTTATAAGATGTATGTTGCTGCAAAAGGGTAGGTGATATTTGTGTTAAAAGACTCTGGTGTTTGATCAAACCTAAGAAATATGTTTTCAAATAGAATATATAAAATTTAAAAAAAACCAGTACATTTCAGGCTTTCTTGTACTTTTAAAAAATACTCATATATGTTGTTATTACTTACTGATTGCTGTACTGATATTAATATCATTAATTTGTTTTATATATTGCAAAACTACTAGCTATTTGATTTTAACCTAGTAATTTAGAGAATAATTATTCTTTCTTTTCTAGGTAAGATAGGTATCTGAATTGAGCTGATTGAAATAAAGGAGAACAAGATCTCTTCTTCTCTGTAGAGTTTTAATTTATTATGTCTAAGTGGTGTAAATACAAAACTCTCTGGTTTCTTTAGTGGTCCTCAGAGGATAGGGACAGGGAAAGTAAAGGAAGTGCTTTCTTCTTCTTATGCACGTCCTTTAACTTAATAATAATTAACCTTTGAGTGAAAGTATGACTGGAGCAAAAATTTCTTAATTTGCAATTTAGAAGACCCTGGAGGGTCATGTGAAGGTTCCCAAGATAAAGTGGAAGCTATATTTATTGATATGCCATTCTCACTCTCACCTGTGCTCTCCTCCTTAGGTACAGGAATGGAAGAGGAAGATGGGCAGAGAGCAATGCATAAGAAAGATAACTCCACAACGATATTTGGAAAATGATGGGAAACAGTTGTACAATCAACCTGCAGTTACCTTGTTCATAAAGGATGGAATGTGATACCAAGCCCTTTTATAGATTTAGTAAATAATGTTAGTCACTTTTGCATGTTGACTTCAAGCTTTTTTCTGTGGTATGTAATACTAAAGTGAAGTAAATTTATAAAGTCAGAGCGGTTTTTTTTTCCATTTTAATCAAGTCTCTAGAGTTAAAATGTGTAAATTAGTACCCAATTACCTATTTTGTATGCCTGTGGTATTTCTATGTTCTACTAATATGTTAATGAATCAGAATATTGGTTAGATTGTTTTAAATCTCTGAAAGAGTTGACTGCTTTTCTCATAGTCTTAAATTATAAAGCAAATTTAAAAACTTAAAAAATATTGAAATTAAATTAGTTTCTTAAGATATTGACAGATATTATCTTGCTTTTAAATGCCTCTGAGATAACTATAATCTATTCAGTCTAGAAAACTTAAGAGTGATATAAAAAGTAATTTCTTTGCAGTATATAGTTCATAATCATATATTTCATTAGTTGTAAATTATAAGGATCTCTCCAGTTAGCACCCTTAACCTTATATCCATTTCCAATTGAGTTACATTTCTTTTATTAAATGAGCAATATGAAAATATATGCAATGATACAGAAAGAGTTATATATGTGCCTATATGTATCTATGTAGGTACATATGAAAGCATGAAATAAAAAATGAAATTCAAATAAATCAAGGGTACGTAGCTCTTTGGATTTTGCTGATCACTTATAAAACTTCTGAAAGAAGGGGCCACTGTTTAGGTTTCTCTGGGAACCTAGACACTACTTCTCTCTTTTTCTAACTCTCTGTCCCCCTTCCTCCTTTCTCCCCACCTTTCCTTCCCTCATATATTTCACTCATAGCTATTTTAAGAGAATTTCATTCTGGTGGCATAAATTTGGATAAGATTGTAGGTGAACAGTACAATGTTTTCCTTTTGAGAGTTGGTAAAAGTTAGTTTTTATTTTCAAATAGGACTCCAATTCAAAAGTATACAGCATGATTTTATTCAGAATTCTAAAACGCGAGAGCTGGAAAGCATCTTAACTATCATCCAGTCCAGTATCATCTGTTTCCAAAGAAATGAAATTTGTTTCAGGCAGATTTGCCTAACACATACAGAGCAGAGTGTGTTCAAGAACTGTTTTTTTTTCCTTATAATAATAACCTTCTTTTCTTATTATAAAAGCAGTACATGTTCATTGTAGAAAAACTTTCAGTTCTATTATCTGGAGAAACCACTATTAACTTTTTAATATATGTACTTTAACATATATACTTCTTGTCTCTTTTTACTCTACTTATATACATGCATTTTTACCATATTGAAACCATATATTTCATATATGTAATTTTATAATAAAGATAGCTTTAATAGTTTTCTAAAAATGAAACAAGCACATTGTAAAAAATTCCAACAGTACAGAAAAGAAAAAAGAAGAAAGTAAAAAAACACTTGAAATCTCACTATCCAGAGGTAATTACTGGTCAAAATATTAAGAGAGTTAGGAGATATGTTTTAAAATGGCTAGTTAACTATTCTTCCAGAAACTTGTAAATGTATAGATACTTATAAAGTATTATATACATTGATTTTTGAAAATATACTTTTTTCCCATAGAATCATATGGACATACTTCTATGACAATAAATACAGGTCTATACCACAATTTTTGCCTCAATTTATTAAAAAATTTTATAGCAAGGTACTCATTACCATTTTTTTCTCTCATAAACAGTGCTGCAATAAGTGTTGTTGTAACTAACAATTTGTGTACATTTTTAGTTAGTTTCTTATACTAAATCCCAGAAGCAGTAGTGCTGGATCAAAGGCTGTGATTGTTTATATTCCTACCTTCTTTGTATGAGAGAGTCTTTTTCCCTATAAATGTTACCACTACTGAATATTATAATTTAATATATTTATTTATTTGAAAAGGCATCGCATTTCTATTTTATTTTGTATTTATTTACTTCTTAGTTAGAATAAATATCTCCCAGGTTTTTATTAGCTATTTATTATTCTTCTGTTTTGAATTGCCTGTTTGTATCATTTGCTAATTCTTAAGTTTAGGTATTCACCATTATATATTAAGTATATCAACTCCTTTTTATCATATATGTGGCATTTAGTAATTTGCATTATACCTTTAAGTTATGTACACATTTCATATGCATTCTTTTTTCATGTATTTAGAAGTTAGAAAGTTTTAGGCAGTTAATGATAGCAATATTTTACTTTATGATTTTTGCTGTTTTTAAAATCATGCTTAGAAAATTTTTTGTTACCTAAAGATCATGTAACCACTCATTTATATTTTCTCCAAATACTTTTCCCATTTATTTAATGTGTTAAATTATTAATATATCTCGGGTTCATTTTCATGAAAAATGTGCAGTAAAATCTAGCTTATTTTTTTTCCCCATCATTTACCGTATCAACTTTGTCATACACTAAATTTTTTATTTTTATTCTTGTGTGGTTAAATCTATTATTTTTTTCTTTATGATTTTCATCATTAGTGCCATACTTTATAAAAGCCTTCTACTTCAAGAGTATATATATATATATATATGTGTGTACACACACACACACACATACACACACACACGAATATATTTTTCTAGTGCATTTATGGTTCTATTTTTAATATTGAAATTATTAGTTTATCTGAAACTTACTTTGGTGTATTGTGTAAAGTAAAGATTTAACTTATTTTTCCCCCTAAATGGTTGGTCAGTTAATCTAATTTTCAAATCATTTATATTTTGCCATCGATTTTAAATCTTACCTTTATCACATAATACATTCTTACAACTATTCGGATACATTTCTGAATTTTCTGTTCCATTTTATTTATCTGCCTATTTATTTTTGTATTAGTTTCATAGTTTAAAAATTATAGTAGCTTTATAATACACTTAAAAGTATTATAGCTTTCTTTAATTTTTCTGTTCTTAGAGCATAAATTGGTATTTCATTGTCCTTTAATTTACATTTCTCCAGTTGTGAGTTGGAGGATTTTTTTCTGCTTGCTGATGATTTAGATTTGCTTCTCTGTGAATTTTCTATATACATATCTTTTATCCATTTTTCTCTTTAGTTGTGTCTTCTATAACCTATAAATATTAACCCTTTAACTGTCATTGTATAACAAATAATTTTGTAACTCTGTTATTTATGTTTATGGTATCTTTTACTGTATAGGTCTTTAATTTAGCTGAATTAATTTTAGTATGTGGTATAAGATAAAAGTCTAATTTTATTTCTTTAAATGGTTAGCTCATTGTGCCAACACTTTTGATGAATAGAAATATCACTTTTATTATATATTGAATTTTTACATTTAAAAAGATCTAAGAGATTAACTTCCAAAGTTTCTATTCTGTCCCATTGGTCAATTTATCTACTCTTATGCCAATACAGTATTATCTATATATAATACAATATTATGAAAAATATTGTAATTATTTTATTACAATGGCAGAATGGTGTTTTCAAATATGCAAGCATTAAGCAAATACGTACCCTTTGAGTCCTTGAAAAGAAAAAACTATTTAATAAAATTTAGGCAACAAATAGATGAATAAAGATAAAGAAATTAGAAAATGAGAAGTCAGGTTTTAAAAAAACTTATGGGGAGCATTAAATTTATTTTTTAAAATCTATGATTAACCAACTGTGAGATATAGATTGCAAAACAGTATGTATGTAAATGTAATTAATATTGATAATGTAAAAAGAATAAATATAAAATCAGTTGATAACTATTTGGTAATTTGACAATAAGTATCAAAATTTTTAATGCACAGAGCCTTTGACCCAGCAATTCTATTCACATGGAACAAATAATTTCAAGTCCAATGAGTGTACAGAATTGCTGGGTTCTGTGGGAACCAAATATATAACAGGAAGATTTAACCGGGTTTAGGGAGTTATAAAAGGCTTTTTGGAGGAAGTGACATTTTAATTAAAATATGAAGGATATCTAGGAGTTAGATCAATGAAGGGCGAGAGTGAGACAGTAAATGGGGAACGTTAGAGGTAGACACATTTTACATATGAAGGCTCTTGGTGGGAGTGAGGATGTGGGAAGGGCATTGCATATTCCAGGAAGAGGGCTAGTAAGGCTGAAGCATAAAAAGTTGAAGTGGGATTGGTGGTGGAAAAGAGCACAGATAAAGTTGGACAAGTAGGCAGGACTAGTCAAGAGTTTGATCATTATCCAAAGCATAGTGGGGAGTCATTGAAAGATTTTACTCTGTTGTGGTAGGGTATTATGGAGAAAGCCTCATTAGATATGTTTTTCTTTTTTTCCACTTCTAGAAATTTATCATTAGATATGTTTCGAAAAATATTCCAACTATTACTCATTGAATGGACAGGAGCAGAATAAGAAACAGTAGAGAGGCTACTGCAGTAGTCCGGGTGAGAGATAATGTGTTAACAGTGGAAAAGGAGAGAATGAATGGATTCCAGAGATATTTAGGCATTAAAATAGATAAGATTTGATAATAGATTGAGTGTAGGTGTGAGGAAGACGGAAAAGACAAGGAAGAATCCTGGTAGCTGTTTGAATTGTGCTATTATTTACTAAGATAAGGAATACATGAAGAGGAGATAAGCAGGAGATGATTCATTCAGTTTTGGACTTGTTGACATTGAAATGGTAGGTGTCAGATATGACAAGAAGGTAGATAAATTTATTGATCAGTCTGGAACTCAGAAGAGAGGTCTAGGATTGAGATAGAGGTTAGGGGTTGGCGATGTACAGATGTAGCTGAAGTTGTGGAATGCATGAGAATGCCTCATAAGAGAGTACGTAGTGCAAAGAGAAGAGAATCTGAGGAAGGCCTGAGGAGCACCCACATTTCATGATGGAGAAGAGCAGGAGGATCCCTGAAAATGAAACTGAAAAGGGAGGCCAAAGATGTAGGAGAAAACTCTGGTCTCTTGGGATTAAGGAAGAGTGTGTCTTAAGAAGACAGTAGTCACCTGTGTCAAAGCTGCTAAGAGGTCAAGTTCAGAGGAGGCCTGAGTCATGTCTACTGGATCTGGTTTCAAGGAAGCCTTTTATGATATGTGGAAAGGCCACCTGGGGGAGAGGTAGAGACAAAAGTCCATCCAGGAGTAGGGTTGAAGGGAAGTGAGAGGTAAGAATATAGAGTTGAAGTTAATTCTCTTGTGAAGTGAAGGAAAGCATCAGACTAGAAACTTGAGGGTACATGAGTCCTGGAAGGTTTTAAGTTCTTATTAAGAAATAAAAACAAAAAACAGATAGGTGATCTCCAGTAATGAGAGTTTCAAGATACAAGAAGAGGGGAAGTAGCCATTTTTGTCAAGATTCCTGAGAAGGCTGGAGAGGGTGGGGGTGAGATCTGAACATAGGCAGAGATTCTTGCTCAACATTAAGAGGTTAGAAGGAAGGGAAGAGCAAGTGCAGATTAAGTAGTTATGTGAATGTGATGGCAAGATGTTCCAGTAACTTCCGCCTGTAGAAATAGGAGGTGAGGAGAGCTGCTGAGAAAGAAGATATGAAGGGCTCTGGGTCAGCAATTTGAGAAGTAGAAGGCTTGCATAGTTGTGGGGCATAGGAGAGCTAGTGATTGGAAACTCAGCACTCGCCAGAGAGCCTCACACTTCTTTATGACATGAGGGGAACTCCAAGGGTTTGGGCATTCGTGTAATTTGAGTTATTTTAGATAAAATCCAGGTGGGGGGTATCCATAAACAGTTTACAGACCATCTCTAGTGTAAACTTTTAATAGTCACATAAAAAAAAAATACTTTGAAGAGTAATCTGGTTCTACTCTACACCAATGTAAAGTAAAAGTAAATATCCACTAGAAATCTACAAAAAATATGGATGTATCCATATACTCATTAAGCAAGTGAGAGATGCAAAATTACAACGTACAAACTAAACACATTAGAGTTTTTCTCTATAGCATGACCAGAGAATTTGTTTTGAAGAGATGCTGGGCTGGAGGGAAAAGACCATGAAGTTTGGAGTCAGATAAATTTGGTTTAAATGTAGCTTTGCTGATTACCAAAATGACCATGGGCAAGTCACTATTGCTGGACTTCAGTTTTCTCATCTTTTAAGTAAAATCTACTTGAATTGGGTTGTTGCGAGGATTAAGTAAAGTGATATATGTAAGATATCTAGGACAGTGCGTGGCACATAGTACTCACAGAGGAGTCCTTTTATTTATTCTTGGTTTATAGGATTTATGAGATTGATTTACAGGGTATCCATGAATGATCTCTTGCTGTTCAACCAATCTATAAACATTTATTGAACATCTCCTAGTTACTAGATGCCTAGTCCTATGCCAGGAACCATGAAACAAAGAAGAATGAACCTGGTTGTTGCCCTAGAGCTCTTCGTGCTGTGCTTAAAATATGTCTCCATGTACAAGTATTACAAACACACACACTTCTAGAGTTTTTTAAGTTTCTTAATAAAAACTTAAAACCTTCCAGGACCCATGTACCCTCAAGTTCAGTTACTTAGCTGAATCAGCTATGCAATATTATAACCCAGTGGTTAGAATATAAGAGCCACATGATACATCTTATCTTTCCTCTCCTCTTCTCCCAGGATACCATACAGGCAATCCCAGCTTTATGAACATCTGATGTACAGAAATCTGATGTATCAATTCAGAATTACAAATAGCTTGTGATAGGTGGGGAAAGAACCCATTGAAAGGCATGACCATCTAAAGGGAATTGACCTCTGGGCCCAATTTCCAAGGTTGGTTTCCTGTTTTGCCCTGAATAGCATCCCTGACATGGCCTAAAAGTTCCACATCTTTTTGTGACCCCGTTTATGTTTCCTGTGGTTTTTCTTCAGGGATAGCCTTTCTATTTCTGAAAGCTGAGTTTCTGACACTCATATCTGTTCCAGATTTCTCGAAGTTCCTTGAAACAGTTTTTTTCCTTCCTAAAACTCACAATGTGATGTCCAGCCTTCCTTCTGGCTCAATTAGAGGAGCAGTGTTTTCTGGATCTCATATAGGTCACTGCGATGTGGCATGATGCCGTAACTTCAGCATCTCCTCTGCTATCCTGTTTTTCAGTGAACTCAAATTTTTGTTTGTTTTTATGAAATTAAAATCCATGTGTGTATTTTTATTGTAAAAAATTGAAATATACAAATTCAGAATATAAGATGTGAAATACCTTACTTTTTTTCCTCTTCATCCCTTCTACTTCTTGTAACACTGTTAACACTTTGGGAAATATTTTTCCAGATATTATTCTATGTATTTAATTTTTGTCTGAAATAAGTATATTTATGTTATTTTTATAAAAATGGAATTATAGGATGCAAATTATTCCAAAACTGGCTTTTCTCACTTGATAGGTATTGGAGCTATTTGACATGGAACATTTAGATTTATCTCATTCTTGTTCACAAATGCATAGAATCTATATTACAAATGAAATATGATTTATATAACCAATCCTCAGTTGATATCCAAAGCCAAACTCCTAGGTTTTCCCCCAAACTTGGTCCTTCCATAGTCTTCTCTATTTCAATTAACAGCAACTCTTCCAGTTGCTCAGGTCAGCAATTCTTTAGTCATCTTTTATCCTCTGCCTTCTCTTTTTATTTTTAGCACTTATCATTTCACATATATCTGTTTAGTGGTTTATTACCTATCTCCTTCTCACTGGAATATGATACGTACAGGTCAGGAACAAGAGATGGTGGCAGGTAAATCTAAAAAAAAAAAAGAAAGGGATGTGTGTGTGTGTATCTTGACACCAAGTCTGGCCTATCTTTCCTCTGTAATTCTGTAAGAATTTCAAATCTTAATTGCCTCATGCCCCTGTTTCTCCATAAATATCTGTTCTCCTGGCATCTTTTACCACTCACTTTTATTCAGTCACCAAGTCTTATCAATTTTCCTAAATATATCTTGGACATACATCCACTTCTTTTTAAAACCATTGCATTACCCTATTCCAAAATATTAGAGCCTCTTAACTGGCCTTTTCCATCTACTTTGCCTCTGCCTCTGCTCTCCCCTCTTATATACTTCACTTTGCACTCAGAGTGACATTTTCACAACACGCATCTTAAAACTCCTCAGTGGCTTCCCCTTTCCCATGCCTATGAGTCATATTCATGATCCCTCACATTGTCTACAGGGCTCTGCCTATTTTTCCAGCCTCGTTATATACCATTTGCTTCCTTATTCACGATATTTCCAGCCATGCTGATTTTCTTTAAGTTCCTGTCTCAGGACCTTTGTACAAGCAATTCCTCTGACAGGAATGCTCTTTCTCTCCACCTTTTACCTTATTTCATTCAGGTCCCATCTTACATATATTTTTCTTAGTAATGTTTTCTGTGACCCCACAGACCATACCTTGAACTTCTTCTGTGTAATTTTCATCACATTTGTACTTACTTTGTTAATATCTATTTTCTTAGGGAGATTACATGCTCTCTGAGAGCAGGCTGCATGCCTGGCTTCGTCACTGCTAGGCACACAGAGGCTTGTTATCAAATATTTGCTGAATGAATGAATACAGTCTAAACTTTGTGAGAGTGAAAATTCTCTCAAATTGCTGCCTTGGCTTTGATTTAAGAAGTGATGATCCAGTATAAACTTCTGCACTTGAGACAGAGAAAGGCAATAGAAGAATACCACGGCAGAACCATTTTCTGTAGCCTCTCCTGGATCATATTCCACCAATGTCCTAGTAAAGTTAAAATTAACTGTAAAGAAATTAACTGTTTAGAAAGTTGAATATAATTCATTCCATGAGTTTCCTTCTCAGACAATCTCTTTATTGTCCTTATAAAAATCAGGTTAAAATAATGTCTTGAAAGAAATTATAGGAACTAAACTCAAGGACCTTGGACTTAAAGAGGATTTTATGAATTTGACCTCAAAAGCAATTGAAGTAAAAACAAAAATAAATGAATGGGACTACATCAAACTAAAAACTTCTGCTCAGCAAAAGAAATCTTCAACAAGGTAAAGAGACAACCATCTGAATGGGAAAATATATTTGCAAGCAACGCCTCTGATAAGGGCCTAATATCCAAAATATACAAAGAACTCATACACTCAATCACAAAACAAAAACAAAAACAAAAACAAATGATCCAATCAAAAACGAGCAGAGGACCTGAACAGACACTTCTCCCTAGAGGACATACAAATGGCCAACTAATATTTGAAAAGATGCTCAACATCGCTAGCTATTACGGAAATGCAAATCAAAACCACAATGAGATACCATCTTGCACCTGTTAGAATAGCTATAATCAACAGGTCAAGTAATAACAAATGCTGGAGAGGATGCAGAGAAAAAGGAACCCTCATACACTGCTGGTGGGACTCAAATTGGTACAGCCACTCTGGAAAACAGTATGGAGGTTCCTCAGAAAACTAAGAATTGATCTACCATATGATCCAGCAATCCCTTTACTGGCTATTACACCAAAGACTTGAAAACCCATATCCAAAAATATATTTGCAGACCAATGTTCATAGCAGCATTATTCTCAGTAGCTAGTACATGGAAGCAACCGAAGTGTCCTATGATAGATGAGTGGCTAAAGAAGCTGTGGTACATATATACAATGGAATATTGCTCAGCCATAAGAAGAGATGAAATACTGCCATTTGTGACAACATGGATGGACCTTGAGATAACCATGCTAAGCGAAATAAGACAGACAGAAAAAGTCGAAAATCGCAAGATATCACTTATATGTGGGATATAAATCTAAAAGCAACAAATGAACAGGACAAACAAACAGACTCATGGACATGGACTATAGACTGGTGGTTGGTTACCAGAGGGTAGGGGTTGGGGGAGTGGGGGGAGGTAAATGAGGTAAAGGGGGTCAAATGTAGGGAGGTAGGGGGAGAGTGAAGTGAGTAAAGGGGATCAAATATATGGTAGCTAAAGGAAACTGGACTTTGAGTAGTAAACAGACAATAGCATATACAGATGTCATTATAATGACATCTATAATGTACACCCGAAAATTATATAATTGTATTAACCAATATTATCCCAATAAACTTAATTTTTAAAAGAGTTAAAAAAAATAATGCTTTGAGTTGCTCTTCGAGACAGACAGACGCTTGACTCAGTCTCAACTCATTTTTTTTTCAGTGGCTTTACCTGGAATACTTTTAATTTCACTGATGCTTCCTACAATCAAATCATCAAGTCAGCCAACTATCTGGAGAAATGTGGAAAACAAAATATTCTGTTTTTATTCTTAATTTAACATTTTCATCTTATAAATTAGGTACAATTAAAACTAAAATGATACAAGGCTTCGTGAAGGTTTTGAGTGAGAGAAGATAGATTATGATCTCAGCTATAATTATACCATTGTAAAATTGAGACTATAATTTAAGAATTTAAACTTCATAGTTAAAATTTGAAAGTTTTGTATAACTCAAGAACCCCCAGACAATGATGATGTTCTCAAAAGGAAAGAAATTAAAAGTAAATGGCAGTGCTAACTTTCTTATTATATTTAGGTGCTCTGGTAGAGGACAAATTTAGCTACAGGATTCCTTATGACGTTCAGGGACAATGCACCAGGAAAGAAGCTTATGACCATACTTGCTCTTTAATCTGCAATGCTGGTTACAGCAGAATTTATAATCAGTTGAGGGCTTGACGAACTGACAACAACCTCTCTGCTCCCATTTTTATCTTCTTGATTGCTTATTTATTGCAGGAGCATGCATGATATGTATTCTTCATAATATGCTAATCATAATTACTAAGGAAATCGCTGCTTAGCTTGTCTGGTATTAGGCTATCAAAAGAAAGTCCAGGATTGAAACAAAAGCATTTCATTAGAAAACAAAAGGAATTGGAATGGAGCACACATTGATACCATTATGATTCGGTTCTTACAAATTATCATTAACAACTTGACTAAAAATTTCTCTGTAGATATACAAAGCCAGGTTGTTGTAACATGTAGATTAGAGTTTGCTTCCATCTATAAATAGCTGAGAAAGGTTCCATAGAGGACAGTAATAAATAGTGGTTGCTCTAATTTAGTTCTGTGTCTTCTGGTCTCCTCTATTTGCCTTTTTGTTTTTCAGTTTCCTGTCCACTTTAGGTCCCTGGCACTCTCTTCTTCTCCACTCTCCCAAAACATTTTGGTGGAATATAATTCCCTGTATCACTCTCCTTGGAATGTTTACATTTATTATTTATTTTATCTCTAATTGAAGAATTAGAGGTTTTCTTCCCTGTTTACTTGTTAACACGAATGATTTTTTTTTTTTTATGAATGATTTTTTTTTTAAACTAAGGGCACTATTCCAGTGCCTCTAAAAATAGGCTGTTGTCTACTTTGCCTTGTGGCAAAGTGAATTCTGGATCTAAAATGAAAGATGTTATGGAAGAAATAAGAAGACTGCTGCCCACTAAGTTATAACAGAAAATAGAGAAATGTCAAGAGAATGGGCCAATGGGAGTCCATTTTTAAAGGTAACACCATACAAAGCAAAGAATTTATTTTCAGGAACAAACCACATTATCTCCAGTTTTTGCTCAAGTTTTGTATCATATTAGGTAGAATAGTGGGCCAAATTCAGTATCAGAGGTTGATTTATAGTCCCAACTCTGCCACTTATTAAATGTATGATCTTTGGTAAATTGATAAAACTATATTTATGAATGGGGATAATAGCATGTACCTTGGGTTGTTGTGAGGCTCAGAGGAGTTAACAGATGTGAAAGTGCTATACAAATAATAATTAAAAGACTAATGGTAAAGTAGTTTAATCATTTTCTTTAATTGAGCCAAACTAATATACCATAAATCAGTAGCTTATATCATATTCTTCTGAAATTTCACAATTTCCAAGAAGGTTTAGTACAGGAAAATTATTTCATCAAGGGACAAAGTATGTGAGAAAGAGTGCACAGTCATGGGGATTATGTGCTTATCAGTGGTCTGGTTTAATGGATATGTGTGATGTACCATCACATTAAAAAAAAAAAAACTGTGTTCATTAGTTTTCTGGAAGTAATTTTATATTTAATGCATTAAATTCTCTAAAAATATTTCTTCGCCTGGTGACTTTACTCTCTGGGAACAGTAACCATTAACTGTTCTGATCACTAGATCTGTTGTAGATTTTAATGTCATGGCCACTCAAATTTTCTTTCTCATATGGAAAACTTGACAGATCTCGGCATTAAGAGGACCGAAAAAGAAAATTTGGCATTTACATTATGATTTATTGAGTCAAAACAAAAAACTGTTAAATTAAGTGAAAAAGGGAACTCCAATTTTTTGGGGAGGTCAATGTAATTGAGTTGATAAGACAATTGTTAAAAATGGTTATTATTATGTGTTGTGGATTTTTAAAACATTTTGAAAACAATATAAATGATTCTTTTGGTTGGCATGCAGTGCACAACCCTTTAAATTCATTCTAGTTCTGTGCTGAATGTGTTTACTTCAGATATCTGTATGCTGTATCTTGGGATGAGCCTTTCCTATTGTGGCAATTTTCTGAATTTTCATGTCACCTTGATTCATCCTATGTAAATTTTGTCGTGAAAGTTTATATATAAATATCAATCTGTTTAATTTCATCCGAAAATCCCCATCTCTCTCCCCACCATGGAAGCAGATTCAGATTCAAACTGTCTTTTTATTAGGCCCTTCTTTGTTATTTTGCAAAGATATTTGGTTATTAAAAAAAACATTAATCTTCTAAAGTCCTAATCATAATGTGTGAGAGATGTTTTTTGTGGTCACATATGAAGGTTTTCTAGTTTCCAAGTAAATGCATTATGTTAATCTATTCATAGTAAATATTTAAAATGTTGCAATATTAATATTTTCACAGAATAACACAAGTAGAAAAACTAGACAAAGTAAGTCAGAATTAACTACAATTATTTCCCCTAAATCATTAAAAATAGCATGTACTGTCTACTTAGTTTTAAATATTTAATTTTGGCTTTATTTCTTTGTTTCCACCCCCATCCTCACCACTCCATGTGTAATTTAAATAATCACTTCTAATTATTCCAGATGACAACACTCAGTGGTCTTTTTCGACTTATTGACATGGCTTTGGATATTAAAGTTTTGTTTTTGTTTTGCAAACTGACTGCTTCCTTAAAGAGATTCCAAGTGCCAAACGTGTATATGTGTTACATTATTCTTATCAGCAGAACTCATGGTTTTTTTCCTTAAAGAAATAGTAAAAGATGAAAAGATAGAATGAAATAGATAACAGAATAGTAACTGAACAAGTAGAAATAAAGACAGTTAATATGTTGAAGGAAAATATAGTAAAGAAAAAAAGAAATAGCGAAAAAATATCAGGTCCTAGGGAATTATTTTAGGATACAATAGACAATATAATACAGAAAAAAAGAAAAATAGGGATTAAAGTCCTGAAGGTAAGTGGGAAAAAATAACATGAAGGTATATTTTAGGCAAGAAAGAATAATAATAATAATAAAAAAACCCAAAGCTATTAAAAAAAAGATTTAAAATTTAAGAAAAATCAAAATAATTGCAATACTTTAAAGATTATTAAATTGTAAAAAAAAAAAAAAAACAGGAAAGGATATACAAAAGCAAAAATGTTAAAAAATTTTTAAGTGTATTATATTCCTCTTCAGATTATTTGTATTTTAGAAAAATGGCAGTAATTAGATTAACATTTACAACAAAGTAAGGTTTCTAGGGCATAATTTAGATCCACAGAGAGTGTGTGTGTTTATATTAATGCTGTCAGAACGGAAAAGGAAACTATTAAAGACATTATCTAAAGGTAAAGACCCAATCACAAGAATATATTTGAAAGGAAACTTTCTTATTATAACACCAGCTGTCCTAAAGGTTTTACAGAACGTAATTGTGGTTAAGCAGCACTCCTGCTGCTGCTGTAGGAGTTATAGCCAATAATAATGTATTGACATTTATATGGTTATGATGCTCTGACCTGAACTTGCTTAACTAGTGCTCTAGTAATTGCCAAGTGTTTCACATGCACTGTAATGCCAAGATAAAAATGGCAAAGTTGATTAAATACAGTTAGATGTTAATATAAAATAATAAA